>NC_050585.1:46952968-47137968 GCF_013368585.1 Megalops cyprinoides | reverse complement strand
AGTGAAACACTGACAGCACAGTCAGCGATTCCCCTACACTTTATAATATTCAAAGTTCTACCAGGAGTGCAATGTTTAACTCCTGAAGATGATATCGGTTTCACTGATGGTAACAAACTGGCTTAAAGAAAAAAAGAAGCTCTCGCCCAGAGAGTTTGTCTCAAGGGTAGAAATAAAAAATAAATGAGGATTATTTTCCACATCAGTGCCCACAACTAGTTCACCTTGCTGCCAAGATCATGTTTCAAAGGTGTTTATACTTTGAGAGGTGGATTATGGCTATTGAAAACAAATCCAAGTGTTTGACAAGACATTTCACATTAACTTCATTATGGCCTGACCAGCGGCTGGCTGGAGATGAGGAATCTGTTGTTGACCTCATTCCAGACAGTAAACCAAAAACTGATGGTATACAATAACAAACAGTAAGGTAGCACTGTAGCATAGTGGTAAGGAGCAGTGCTCGTAACTCAAAGGTTGCTGGTTCAATTCCCCGCTGGAGTACTACTGCTGTACCCTTGAGCAAGGTACTTAACTGAGAATTGCCTCAGTAAATATCCAGCTGTATAAATGGATAACATGTAAAACTGTAACCTATGTAAGTGACTCTGGGTAAGAGCGTCTGCTAAATGATAACAATGTAATGTAATATAATGTAATGTAAGGCCTTTTATCATACTGTTGCTTTCTATTAACATTCATAGTTTGTTAAAAAAAAAGATCAGACCTTGAGGAAAATCAGATTGCCTAATCAGGTAAATGGCTCCCAGAACTCACATGTGAGGAAGAGCGTCTCATCGTCCACCCTGGTCTTCACTGGCCGTATGGTGAGTTCTACATTAGCTGTGTCCAGGTTACGCTGGTTGGTTTTGGCATTGTAGCAGGAGGCAGAGCGACAGTGGTCCCGCAGCCACACGTAGTCAAAGTGCATCACCAGCCCGCCGTAGCTCAGTTCTTCAAAAGTAATGGATCGGTCAGTCTCTAAACGTCTCGTTCAGCCATGCTGCACAAAACGCAGGTGGGCAGCTAAAAACTGAAAACTAATAGCAAAGATGCCCTGTCAACGTTCAACGCTTAATACGTCACAAAAAGTCATTATTCATTTGCTGGCTGTTAGAGGTCCTTATCTATCGTGTCTTACCATGTTAGACTAGCTAAAGTTTAAAAGTCTTTTTTTAACCAGATCAAATGAGGTAGCACAGAACTGCAATGATCTATACGTTATTAGGGCCCCACATCCACAGGTCCTGGGCATAAAATCAAGTACCCTCTCTACTGCTCCTGCAGCTGCCCTGTCTAATGCTGCTACCCTAAAAAGATTTTCATAATAGCGAAAGAGCATCCTGCTCATGGACCTCTACGACAAGGTAACTACAGGGATTTGAGGGGTTAAGGACAGCGGCATCAGCTTCATCTTGTAAATTACATCTTATACAAACATGCATTTTCATCCTTTAACAGCTATTTGTCCTCAGAAAGCAAGAGAATAGTGATACAGCATACAGTAAACCACAGCACCAACTTGACAGCACTCAAAGGGAACTCCATCAGCTCCAAAATTATGTCTGTATAACCACCGATCACAGGCACGTGCATCTGCCATAAACTGTTTAACTGACAATGTTATGTTTGTTCTGCCATGGGCAATGACTGTAGCCTGAGCAGACTGCAATCATGTGGTGAGAAAACTCCGAGAATTCAGGTTTCTCAGTCCCGTTTCTGGGAGGAACTCCTGGATGTTCTTTTCTGAAGACCCACCTCTTCAGACTGCATCTCGCTTCCACCTCAGTCCCATAACACCTGCTCCGTTTACCACTTGTATTACTTTTAGTTTATTTTACATCCAGTACTGCGATGTATTTTAGAGTCTAATCTAGTTGTTGTTATGAAAGGCCAGTTTGTGTGTATTTGGTTTCCCTTAGCTGCACAAGTTGTAGTAGGGCTTCAATAGTATTATGCTCAGACTCAGTCTGGGAGTGTTGTTAGCCTAGTCTGGCATTCAACTTTAATAGATACGCTTCTGTTCTTTTGTGTCGGAAGAGCCACATAAGAGCGTCAGGTAAATGGATGAAATGTTATGTAATGATCCTCTGTCACTTCCGTCCATGTAATCTGCAATACATTTTTTTCCTGAAAGAAATGTGCTGCTGAAAGTTGATTCAATATATTTTAGTTAATACCCAACCTTCTCAACATGGCATTAAGAATGTCTGGTTAAAGTAATTAAAGTAGAACACAAGGGACTAAGATAAGAAATAATCTATAGATACAGTTTTACTTGCATTCCTCTGTATTGCTTTTCCAACACCGTGTGTCTGTAAGTAGGACACTTGTTAAGATCTCTCTAATCCTGAGAAGTATTCGGATAAAAGTTAAATTAATCTTAATTAATTAGTTCGTCTGGAACGAAACCCAGCATGCGGTGGGTGTTTCCTGCCCCCCCCCCCCCCCCCCCCCATTTGCGATGGTTTTCTTTACAGAAACAAAGCCTTCAAACAAGCGCACAAATAAATGCCAAAGCAAGAAAAAAAAAGTTTCACAGATGGAGCATACCAAAGCAATCCTCTCGAAGCTGCCAGTTACAGCTAGTAGACTGGGGAGCTGTGTGCTGCCACCGTTTGGCTTCACCCGGAGTTCGAATGCGTCCCGAGCCCAGAGGCGGTAGTTTCTGTGTCTGACATCTCGACAGGGATTGTAAACAGCCTCCCACGCGGAGGAACATCCGAGTTAAACCCATAATCTGAAAAATTTAAAACACATATCAGTGAAGCGAAACAATAAACATCAAGTTACACATAAATAAGAAAAGACATTAAGGCTGGCATAAAAAGCGTTAAGAGTCTGAAACTCAAAACCATAAAAGCCAAGAATTATTTTGCTCCTGTCAGCTAAACCTCTCCAATCTTTCAATGTAGAAAACATGTTTTTAACGTTCTGATTCCGACAGACGCAAAAGCAATAATAATAATAATAATAATAATAACAACAACAACACCGGACACAATTACAGTAGGCTATAGCCCAAAAAGGCTTTGGAATTAAGCGTATTACACTATGCGTCTTGGTAATGGCACATTCTGAACAGCTTCTGAATAACAGAGTAGCTTTACCAACGTAAAATCCCCAATGATGGGAATATGGGTGCTGACATGTTGCATTGATTGATGTAAAATTACTTCTTCTGCAATTGTTTAATACGCGCATCGGTGTTGCATGTGCAGCTTTCTGTCCCCGTTTAGCTAGCAAGCTGAATTGCAATGTCACCTAATCTAATCTAAACCAATTCTCTAAATTTCAAGTTCACATATTTTAACTAATCTACCGCTGTATCTTCCTGCAGTTAACAGGTAACAGTGTTAAGTATTTGATCATCACAGCAGCAGAATTATATTAAGGCAGCGGAACAGTACATTCGCATGAATGTGAACATGCCGAATGTATCGGTAACGTGATCCAGATACAGCAACCTATTAGGTTACGGATTGTTTTGTCAGTGGCAGAAGACGTGCGTGTGTTTTAAATCTCCTGGCGTTGTTAAACCACGGGATGTAGTGCTTATGATTAATGAAAATGAAAATGTCTGTTTACCTTAGTCGGTTATTCCAGTTAGTTAACACAGACCTCAGATTATTTCCAAATAAACAGTAGGGGAGACGTAGGCTACTGCCATCAATGAAACGACTGTAACGTTAGCTTGCTACAAAGTTACCGAACGCAGTGGGAATATTTATTTGTTTTTTTAAAAATAAATGCAACACTTACAGAGTGCCGAAAGCTTCGAATTTCAGTCCAGGATCCTCTCCCCTCTCAACTGCACCTACGTGGACCTTAATTCAGACTCGGTGAAGCTATTAGGGAAGCATTTGAAATAGCGAAGTTTAATCATTAAGCCCCAACTTCCCCGCCATTGCAGTAGCACAGCTGACACGCAGGCGCTGTGAAGTCCAGCGGTTGGAAGCGGAGAGGAGGAGAAAGTATCCTAGGCTGCTGACCACAGCAGGAGCTCAAAGGGATCGTGACGACGAGATTCAATTAGGTGCCAATCATCATTTTGGAAAGCCATACATACATAGGCTACACTTCCACGTTGCATATAAATAGTGAACGGCCCTGACTGAGACCCCAACCA
This sequence comes from Megalops cyprinoides, assembly GCF_013368585.1. Classification (NCBI taxonomy): domain Eukaryota; kingdom Metazoa; phylum Chordata; class Actinopteri; order Elopiformes; family Megalopidae; genus Megalops; species Megalops cyprinoides. The sequence continues at coordinate 47,133,839 of NC_050585.1, read as the reverse complement.
TGTCATAGTAAATGCATCGAGCAGGAGTAGGATGCCACAATTCACACGTTGCCTTGTAAATAATTACAAATATAGACCTAAAGATGAATGCAATGTCTTCACCTTTTATAAACAGTTGCCATCTGTACGGTCGTGTTTACTATTGATTTTGAAGCACAATGGATCTGTTTACGCCCAGGAGGTGCATGATTTACAGAAAATTCATTTATACACCGCTAAGTGTTTTTCATAGTGACTGTTTTGGCTGCTCTGTATGTACGTTGTAGGCCTTGTTCTTGTTGGACCTGTATTTAGTATTTAATGCCATATTACCCATCATTCTGGATCATGGCATCTTCTAAATAAATTAATAATACAGAGAGTGTTCTTCTCGCAGGAATATTAACATTCAAGAAAACAAGATTAGACCAACCCTTCTCTTGATTCTGATCACTTTGCTTTGTACCCGCGCACGCCGTAATAAAAAATGAACGGAAAATGACGGTATGAGAGTCCACAGATAAGCTACCAAAGTACTGTTATAAAAGACAAAGAACATCGTGATCGCATGAAGTGTTCTGACTTAGGCTGGGTTTTGTCGCCATCTGTTGTTTGATATCTGTTTTTTTAAACGTTCTGTCAAGTGCCTACCCTCTTACTTACATTTCGTAGACTCTCGAACGCATGGAATTATCTATCAGTGGAGGACATTCCTGAACGATTTAAATATATCGCTCTGCCATAAGCTATTGGCCTCTGCATTAAGATTGTGCAGAGAGATCTTTAAAAGCTCACCAGTCTTTGCCTTACAGGTGGAGACGTCAGACTCGCCTTGTAAGAGATTAAAACTTTCTGTGGCATTATGGGTGCTGCTACAAGGGTGTGCCGATTCACACTCCACTAAAGGACTTTTTGCAATTGTTGGGAATATTCAAATACACAGAGAAGGGGACTGAAATGGTCATAAGTGAAAGATATTTTCTGACTTGTAATATTTGGTGTGCCTTCTTGGAACTGCCCTCTGACAGCACTAGACTTATTGCTATTCAACCACTTACTTCTGGAGAGGACACCACCATAAATGGTTTTATGATGGGGAATTATATTCAAAGGTCTTACTACTTTTTCCTTCCAATCTGTACAGATATTAAATCCCATTTAAGGTGCAGAAGCTGTTGGCATCTTAAGGATCAGCTCCTCCCTACCTCCAGAGCATTACATTACCTTATTGACATTTAGCAGACACTCTTATCCAGAGCAACTTTCATAGGTTACTGTATATATATATATATGTATGTATAGACTGGGGCAATTCTGGGTTAGGTACTTTGCCCAAGGATGCAACAACAGTGCCTCAGCGGGGAATCGAACCAGAAACCTTTCAGTTTCAAGTCCTGCTCATTACCACTATGCTACACTATGGCCCAGACCATTATCTGGTTTTACACCCCTGCCAGGCCTTTCTGCTCCATCTCTTCAGGTTGTCTGTCTGTCCTTCCCCTGTGGGAATGTTCATCCCAGTCTTATTTATTCTCCATTCTGTCCCCTCCAAGTGGTGGAGTGAGCTCCCAGTACCATTACTGAGTCACTGATAGTGTTCCCCTGCAGGCTGAAAACTCAGATTTTACAATTTCCCATTGGTTGCCTAATTTAGGACATTTCTCCTCTCTCCCTTGCACTTGTAAAATTTCCTTAGGTCAGGTCTGTACAGACTGGGACTCTTTATTGCAAATGTATTCAGTTCTTTGAATGTGTTTTTTGCCTATTCCTGGCTTAATGCTGATGTTTATGCTGCTGATATTATGATAACTTATTATAACTGTGAGTCACTCTGGACAAGAGTGTGAAATGAGAAAATGCAAATGTATAAATTTACATTAGTATTTATCTCAAAATTAGATGTATGTATTTGCAAGCAGTTATCTGATGACCTTCCTGCATCTTCACTTGAATATGTTGCTTTTGGATTAGTGCTGTGGGCGGTAGAACCTCATCTGCTCTGACTGCTCTGAGCTTCATTGCTGAGTTTCTGCAGATTTGCTGATGGTTATCAACCAGACCTAATGCTAGATGTTGATCATTCTGCATACCGAATACATCAGAGATGCATAGTGACACTGTTTTTGTGGCTCCCTGTGCAAGTGGAGATTCAAGGGCAATGAAAGGCAGAACTCCTGGCCAGAAGGACTCTTTGCCATTCCCCTGAGCTGGAGAGAAGTTAATTTCCTCCTAATTAATAACATTCTGAGGAGGTGGCAGAGGAGACACGAAGACAGTAAAGGCAGATACATCTTCAATAGCCAGCCAGCTGTGATGTCAAGAGGATTTAGGGCTGTAACAGACCAGTGAAAATCCTAATAATTCGGTTAAGAATAGGGCATACAGGACTGAAAAGTGCCGACATATACTTAACAAACGTGAGACAGGTCTTTTGGTTTTACAAAAATATTGAAACAGCCCACCACGTCCTCTGACTTTGATCATATTATGCTATTCAAAAGCAATACAGATAGGATGAAGGACATTTGGTAGGGCTAAAATATCGGTGACAAACTGAGACAAACTCAGACAAACTGACATGTCTGTGTAACTATTGTTCTTTTAAATGGTGCACTGGAGTGCTGAATGGTACAAACATCGCAACGTCTCAATTCCACACGGTAGATGGCAGTAGTGTGCATGTAAGTTGGCGGCGAAGCCTCCAGTAAACGTCATCAGAAGAAGAAGAAGAACCGGAAGTTTGTACCAAGCAGACGTTTATTGTGGGATAAAATGGCGTCTCCAAAAACTGTACCGAAAGATGCCCAGGTAAGAAAACACGATTTAAATGACAGAAATATAGCGCAAATTACGAATGCACTATGATAGAATACATTCCATTAAAATCGAGGCTAAATGTATCGCCTTGCTACTAACTAAATTATTTTAGGTACATCCCGTTTGAAATTCGTAGGGAGCCAGTTAGTTTTCTGTTATCGTTAGCCAGCTCTGTCTAGCTAGCTAACTACGGCACCTCAGCAAGAAACTAACGTAATGTTTTTTGTTGTGGAACTTAAGAGCATTATCTTTTAGTGGTTTAAGAGATATAGCATTTCTCCTAGTTTTTCTTTTTTCAACCCAATCGCAAATGTAAAGCCTTTCTGTGGGAGCTGATAGGTAACAGTCAGATAGCCTGTTAACTAGTTCAGCTGTGCTTGGCTGTTTCGATACTCGATAAAAACGGAACTCGCATAGCGTTAATTCAATGTTCTTTACAGCCTAATTGCCGACATACGCCGGCAACACGTCATTTGAAGTACTGCTCCGAAGGCTTTTTGCTAGTAAACCCAGTTGCAATTATTGTTCTTTTATTTTTGCTTTGACAGGTTATGGTGCAGATCCTGAAAGACATGGGCATTACTGAGTATGAACCGAGAGTGATCAATCAGATGCTGGAGTTCACCTACAGTAAGAAGCTACCGTATAAATTACATTGATTAAATTTCATACTTTAGTGCGTTACTGGTTATTGTTGCAACTTTGTTAATACTGCGCTTTCCTAGGGTACGTAACAACTATAATCGAAGATGCCAAAATCTATGCAACCCATGCCAAGAAGTCCAATGTGGATGCTGATGATATCAGATTAGCAATCCAGTGTAGGATGGATCAATCATTCACGTCCCCACCACCTCGAGATGTAAGTTTGAAGATTTTCACTGTAAGGTGGTATTGGGTTGTTTTTCCCCCCAGTGCAATTGTCTCAAAATGTCTGCAGTCAGATTAACACTGTGATTCACGTCCTTGCAGTTCCTGTTGGAGGTTGCCAGACAGAAGAACCAGACACCACTGCCATTAATAAAGCCCTACACTGGACCTCGCCTCCCACCTGACCGCTATTGCTTAACTGCACCTAACTACAGATTGAAGTCCCTGCAGAAAAAGGTGAGGTGTTGCCTCATCGTTTGGAGATGTCACTCATCCATGTCAAATTCAGTTAACGTGTGAAGAGGGACTTGTGCCAAATGAAGGAACAAGTGCAAAATGAACAAATTACAGAGACACAGCTTTTTTTGTCTTTTCTCTCCCAATGTTTTTGTCCTTTTCTCATTTGCTTTTTTCTTCTTGTTCTTCCCATTTTCCCATTTGTTCCATTTGTTTGTTGTGGTGATTTTTTTGCCTGGCCTTTTGTCATGCTTCAGTTGAATTACTCCCACAGTGCACCTGTCTATCACTCCTATGAAGATGGCAAGAAATGGCCCTCATCATCCTTGGAGCACTTCCGCACATTTAGTGTATAACCATGGAATCTGTCCCAGCAAGTCAGAGCAAAAAGAAATGGGCTAAAATTTGGGGAGGAAATACTAGGGCAGGAAGGTGCTTCGTGGCATGCTTCATCTGCTGAATTTGCTTTGAAGAAGCCCCTGCTGTGCCAGAGTGTGGAGTGGTGGGAGAGGAGATGGACAGATTTTTGAACGGGTTTCATGTGTGGACGACAAACTGCTGCTTTGCCCTTCAGGTATCCTCATCTGCTGGAAGAATAACGGTGCCGCGTCTGAGTGTGGGGGCTGTGTCCAGTCGGCCAAGCACCCCTACGCTTGGTGAGTGGCTCACTACAGTTGAAATTCAGTGTGTTAGCCTCTGGATGTATGTGTATTCTTGAGTCAAGATTCAATCAGAACAGACCATGCCAAACCAGTCTTGTCCCTTGTATTTTCTCACAGAAATGCTGGGCTTCTAGGAGTCATGGCATGGCTACTGTACATCTGTGAATAGCATTTGGCTGTAGTTGCTTCTGAACAGACAAGAGGTTAACTATCTTTAAACGAGTAGGGATAAACTAATAAGACCTGTAATGGATTCTCTTCACTCGTTGGATGCATTCAGATCAAAGAGTCTTTAAAAGTATAAGCCCCATTCACTCAGTTTAAGGCGGCAGTGTAGCATGGTGGCAAGGAGCAGGACTCGCAGCCAAAAAGTTGCCGGTTCAATTCCCCACTGGGGCACTGCTGTTGTACCCTTGGGCAAGGTGTTTATCCCACAGCTGCCTTGGTAAATATACAGGAGTATGTATAACATGTCAAAAAACTGTAACCTGTGTAAGTCAACCCAGAATAAAGCGTCTGCTAAATGACGGTAATGTAATGTTTCGAGCTGCAGTGGCTTTAAATGTCCCACACTCATGCCCCTCTCTTCTCCATGTGTTTTCCTCAGGCACACCCTCGGTGCAGACAGTCACCCCCAAAGTGGGGACGCCTGTGTCACTGACCGGGCAACGCTTCACCGTTCAGATCCCATCCTCACAGGCGTCCTCAGCCAAATCAGGTAAAGACTGCCCCCACCACAGCTTGAGGGTTCCCAAGGGTCCCAGTGCAGCTTTGGGGGGGGGGGGGTCATTTGGCAGCATGCATAATAGCTTTATTTCACACAGATGACATGGCTATATTCATTGATTTGAAACCTCTTTGTACGTTGTCATTGGAATAAACTTTATTGGTGTGATGTTTCAACACTGAATGCTGTGTTTTGCCACTGTAATATTATTAATAATATGTGATTCCCACAAGCTAAATCTGTCTTCTGAAAAGCAAAGATGAACTGGCCAGTATTGATAAGTAAACTTACCATTATGTTGTTCATACAGGTAGGGTGTATGTTAAGATCTTTTTGAATGCATTTTGAACTGATTAACTTATTTATTTTCCTCGCTGTTGACAATTCATCTTTCAAATATCTCAGTAAATTAAATTAAGAACTGTGTTTGTGAGTGTTGACAGCTGCATAATTCTGTTTCAAAATGTGGTCTTTCCTTTGACAGCCACACCATCTACCCCAACAGTTCAAAATGTTCTCATCAACCCCTCTCTGATTGGCTCCAAGAACATTCTCATCACAACCAACATGGTGTCCCAGAATTCAGCTGGTGACTCTAGCTCACTGAAGAGGAAGCATGAGGAGGATGACGACTATGATGCTTTATGACCTCACAAATGAGGGCCTGTTTCACCCTGTTGGAGAGCAAACATTAAGTGTAAATAGAGTAGATGTTAGTTTTGAAAAATTTCCCCACGTCCTTTGTTTTCTCCATGGAAAGTAAATAACTGTGATGCAACTGTAATATGTGAATTGCTAATTTTGTCTATAAAAAAAAAATAAAATGATTCAGTCCACCCTGAAGAGTCTGAGTAATGCTATCAAATAGGTCATGAAAGGTGTTCAGGAACATTTTTTAACCATCATGTTAATGTAAAGCAACTGTAGTATGAAATCTTTTGTAAGGAATTTACATTTATCCATGCTGTTATTTTGTATATTACATTCTGACTCTACAAGTTTTGCATAGTTCAGTGAGACGTTCACTGTCATTGCTAGTTCATGTATAGTTGAATTTTAAAGAGTTGGATTAGTTCAATTGAAAAGCAAATCAGTTTTTTGATGCCTCTACAAAGATACTTAATCTGTCATCTCATTCAGATAGATTTATTGTAAATGAATGTGTTAGACACAGTGATAATATTTCTACACCAGCCAAAGCTGTTTTTAAGCTGGCAATGAAATGGAGGATAAAAAATCACAAATGAAGCAACATTTGTCTCCACTGATGTATGTGTAGCAGTTCTCCGTCCTGCCTGTGATTGATTTTTCCATTATTTTCCATTCAAAACTATTTTAAAATGGATTTTGGCAGGTTTTCCATGTTCTTCTTGTCACTGGTATACTGAGTGCTTTCCCCCGGAACAGATACAGAAGGCACTCCTGTTCCCTGTAGAACTCTCCAGTTAAAAATACTGTAGCGCTCAGTTTCCTTTGAGTGTTTTTACTCCGATGTCACCAACAGGGGGGGTTATTTACCAGTGCGTAACCCAGTCCTGTTTCAGATTGTTCTAACAGCAATGAGCTGGATTTGACAGTTATCTGTAAAAAGGTCTGTTGTGGAAGAAATGTGATTTTCACACATAAACTGGAGGACTATCTGTGAGGATCACATGGGGCAGGTGTCGGGATTGATTAAAAAATGAAATCGGCGCACAGTGGGCTCCACCATCGCACTCCAATGTCCAGACCTGTCTGTTGGCATGGTGACAGAAGACAAGACATTGTCTCTGAGGATGTGCTGGATGGTCACCTAGCTCTTTGATTGAAATGTGTCGGTCTGTACCTCCGCCAGGCTGGGCTTGAAAGCAACACCTCAGTGTGAAGGCAGCGCAGTGGCACAATGACCCTCGCTGAGCTTTTGGCTGGTCGTCTTGCATTCACACTGAGCTGTTGGAGAGCTGTGGCAGAGTGGAGAAAAAAGACATGGAAGACACGGGTATGATGAATGTCAAAAATGTCCTTTATAAAAAAAAAAAAATGTATATACACATAAATCCTTGTCAAATTTATTAAAATCACACCAGTAACTTTGTGATGATAGCAACACTGGATAAATGTTTCATTACTTAGTTAATGAGGTATGAATTTGAAATATACCTGGCTGTGGCTTACTTTTGTTGTGTAAAATAACTGCTTGCACAAGAAAATGTGCACACAGTATTTAGACTCTTTGTTTGGTTGGTTTTAGAAGGAAAGAGTTAAACTCAAGATCAGTGTAAACGCATTTATGATATTGCACCAGATGATTCAGTGAATGATTGCAGAGATCAATAAGGGTCCCTATGGACCAGACAGATGGTAAGCCTGGAGGGTCAAAATTTAGAAACTAGATATAGAATGCTGTGGAATCAATGGTACTGTTTTATTGTGTTTTTGAACATGTGTGTGTGTGCACAGATCAATAACATTTCCACGGCTAACTGGAGAATTGCATTGTGATTTGGAGGTGGTATTGACACATGCTGTGTTTTTGCCTCTTTTGGCTGTCATAGCTCCTGTAGCAAAGACCACAAGGCAACATTTTATTTTACAAGTGCATTGAATCAGTCAAAAAAAGGCCCTTAAAATCCTTCCTCAAAATCCAGGACATTTAGCCAGTCTCAAGTCATCTCAAGCAAAAATTCGAGCATGTATCATGTAATATTTTTTATATACTTGTACAGTAACTGTGTAACACTGTCACAATATTTGTCACTTAAATACCACTGTCTCTGAAATAGGGTTACTTTAGTATGTATTATTTAGTATTTAGTATGTATTTACATTGTAGTCTGTGTACCTGTTTACTTCAGGGATTGAGAGGCTAAGGTGAATTTGTTCTGTAATCACCTGATGTTTATTTACTGCTGCCAGACAGTTTTCCTATTAATATTCTGAAACCCAGTGCTACAGTTTGAAATCTTATCATTTGCCTCTTTGCCCGTTTTCCACACAGCCTTTTCCCATAATGAAAGAGCCTTGTTTCGATTTGATTACCTGTTTGTGAGACCATCTGCTTCTTTAATTATCTGTCATACAGCCCAGAATTCTCAGTCATTTAATTATGTGAGTAATTATAGTTGAGATCACTGTTACCTCACAGAACTGAAAAGTGTGTGGCATTTCCCATTTAATTTCTACGCTTTTCTTATATCAATATAGATCAATTCCGCTATAAAAAAAGGAATTTTCGAAACCTCTTTCGATTTGACATGTATATCCTATTTAAAAAGCTAGGTGTAAATCTTTTACTTTACAAATTCGCATATCATATGTGTAAAATCTGTCACGTTTGCACACAATATCACAGTAGCGAGGTGACAAATCTGAACAGTGAATAAGACCACCTCTCTTCAGGTATGTTTTTTTCTCAATGAGGAATGACGTGTATTATTTGCCTCACAGGGAATGATGTTGCTGTTTTCCAACTGGAAGGATTTTGGATCATATGTTTTAAATTCAAGTTTTATCTTATGATTTGGACAGTCAGGTATGGTCCTAAATTAACGTCCCAATTTTTAAGAATCACCGCACAGTTACTCAATTAGTAGGCTGTCGACGGTTGAAAAAAAGCCTATCATTTTATTCCAGCTGTGCTTTTAAATCCACCTGACCGCTTGCGTGTACTCGTTGTTCCGTTTCGTTTTAGTGTTAGTATTAACTACATGTCCCGAAATCCTTGCCTGTAAACATATCATGCATTACATAAACGTCTAGGGGCGTTTTCTGATTGGCTCAGATACTGTCAATCCGAAAAGGTGCACCCAATCTGCGCTCGATCGTGTATCAAACAGGGGAAGCCATGTTATGTCCCCAGGGACATGAGATTTTTTAGGAAGCAGTAGGAAAGCGGTCTTTATCCGGAGTACAAAACAGGGCTTTTGGTTTAGAGCTTTTTCACGTACACCAGACAGAACTGAACCAATCGCCATGAGCCGTCCGTCCTCAGCGGGCGGCGGGGGCGGAGGACTTGGGGCCGGTAAAGCCGGAGGAGGCAAACACGGAGCTTCAGCGGGAGCCGCGGCTGCCGCCGCTGCTGCAGCCGCCGCGGCCGCGGCAGCAGCGGCCGCTGCCGCCGGAGTGTCAGGATCTGTGGCCGGCGCTGGCTCAGCCGCCCCGGCTGCTGCCGTTGCCCTGCCCGCTGCCGCGCTGCAGGGTCAATCGGCCGAACTAACAGCGTTGTTTGAGTGCCCCGTCTGTTTCGACTACGTCCTGCCTCCAATCTTGCAATGCCAGGCCGGGCACCTAGTTTGCAACCAGTGTCGGCAAAAGCTGAGTTGTTGCCCGACTTGTCGAGGCCCTCTTACACCGAGCATCAGAAACTTGGCGATGGAGAAAGTTGCCTCCACTCTTCCCTTTCCTTGTAAGGTAAGACCTTGCTTACGTCTAGGTTAAAAAATAAGCCATGCTGTGGTTCATTTCGCATGATGTCAAGTTGCTAGCTAGCTAGCGACTAACGTGAGTTTTTAATGAGTTATTTCAGTGTTTCTGTAAGGCACTGGGTAGCTGACTAGCTAACTAGATTGCTCACCAGCTCCCGTGTCTCAGTTTGAAGGAGTGGTGCAGAGTTCGTGCACTGGGAAACACTGCAGTGGTCCGGAGTTATGAGCAACCTAATGCTAGTTTTTGGAAAGACTGGCGACAAAAAGTTACAAATTTGAATCGAGGGGATATTGCTGTACCCCCGAACACAGCGAACCTGACGTATTTTGGTGAACATTAAGATTGACACATGGGAAATCGGACAAATGGAAGTCATTTATGTCACATCTGTTTGAGTGTAATGCTTGTGTTTTATTTCAAAGTCTTTCAAAGTTGTGCGAAGTTAAACTTTAGCCGATTCAGCAGCATCTGCCTTCACCGAAACCCGCACTAACCCGAAACTGAGGCAAATGTTCAGATGGCATGCCACGTTAATCTCGATCTGAAGGGAGATGGTGGGAGTTGGGTGTCGTGTGGCATGAACTGTTCTGTACAGTTAATGTAGGTATCTTTATCTACAGGTCCTAATTAAAGTTTAAGATTAGTCTGGCCGTGCTTCTGTTGTTGATCTTACAATGATGTGTTTAAAGGCCAAAGATCACACAAGCCAGCTAACGAGTTAGTCTTATTTATTTGGGATACTTATGAATAAGAACGACCCTACTCAGTAGTTTTTTTTTTCTTTTGATGTGGAACGGAGTATTTGAAACGATAACCCCAAAGTAACGGCCAGATATAAGTTAGGTACGGTTGAAAAGTTTTAAAATCTTAACTAGTTTTTTAATGGGATTATACCTGGTTCTTGCAATGATTAGCCTAGTTTCTTAAATCAATAGCACTGTAGCCTTTGTGGTCAATATGATTGGGGGGTAGAGACTCAGGTGTGATGGGATTAAGTGTTGAGGTTGATTTAGATCACCTGGATTAGGGCTGTGTGTTCTGATGGTTCTCCAACAGCGAGATATGGTTCTGTTTGTGTCTGTCTCTGACTCAACTGTTTCCTTTGTGGTTGAGTCTTGAGAGACGGCCTGCAGTGCGCACAGACAGACAGGCAGACTGACTGACAGACAAAAACATCCTGATTCTGATTGGCTTCACTTGTCATCACTTTGCACCGAGAGGACAGATGGCCTCCTTTCAGAGAGGCACGGGCATTGTTTCTGGACAGGGGTGGACGGGGAGGAAGTGAGTGCCTTCCCTGGCAACAGATTTGTTATGGAGCTCTGATTGCATTGATGGACCATTAAAGTTGTATTCATGCCGCACGGTGTTGCTGGCTCGTGAAAGGTGATCTCTTGCCCTCTTCTCTGGAATAGTGTTTCCACATTGGAAGCGGTGGAGGGAGGCAGCTTAATGCACTGCATTACGGAGGTTAAAAAGCTCGTAATGAGCCTTTATCCAAAGCTGAGTCATGGTGAACCATCTCTGTACGCCTTTCTGGAGCAGCAGGGCGTATGGAAAGCGGTGTCAGCGTGACGGAGTGTAGGTGAAACTGCGGCGTGGTTTGAGCAAGATGTGTGCATCAGCACATCCCTCATACCATATCTGAGATGTAAAGGATTGATCTTGTTTCATATACTCCTACTGTGTAGGCTGTGCCGTGTGGTGTAGGGTCAGTAATGGAAACGGTATTTGTGTATGAGTGATGGGGAGTGGGAACCGGTGGGCAGAAACGGTGTGGTCGGAGTTTCCCTTCAGACACTGTGTTGTGTTTGCATTTCATTGCATTACATTATTGTCATGTAGCAAACTTACATAGGTTTTTACAGTGTTACCCATTTATCCAGTTGGCTATTTATTGCGGCAATTCTGGGCTAAGTACCTTGCCCAAGGGTACAACAGCAGTGCCCCAGTGGGGAATCGAAACGGCAACCTTTTGGTTGCGAGTCCCGCTCCTTAACCACTGTGCTAGAGTGCCGTCAGTGCGGGAAGGATGTGTGGGGGAGGGAGGGTTTGTGGCCGGGGGAAAGACTGTGGCGAAGCCGACAAGTGGGCATCGTTGCAGTGTCAACGCAGGCGCCCAGCCATGTGGCAAGCGGTGTCCTCTGGCTTAGATCAGAGCACTGGGCCGTGGCAGATAGACGGTGCTGGGAGGGGCTTCTTCACAGCCCTTCTGGCAGACGCGTTAGAGAGAGCCTGTCGCTGGCTGACTGAGGGCATGGGTTCACGGTGAGGGGAGTGTGACCTCTCACTGCTGGACCCCCAGGGCACGCGCTGTAATGCCTGCTCCAGAAGGACCCATTGTCATTGGACAGCATCTGACAGCGGCCCATTCCAGGATCTACGGTGTCTAACACGCCCCCCCCCACCCCCCTTGGACAGATGTCTGACGCAGGGAAAGACTGTCCCAGTTTTGGGAGTTCCCTCAGGGCATACATCCCCGCCTCACTTTCTCCTGTCCACAGTCCTGGGATCCAGGATCCATTCCCTCATAAGTCGGGGATCCAGTGCCTCCTCCAGTCCCTCCAAAGAGGAAGGGCTCAAACACAGCCCTCAGTGATCCAGCAGCGCCTCCCCAGGCCTCTAAAGAGCGGCTTCCAGCTGCGGATTTGACCGCGCAACAGGATTAGACACGGATGCGCTCTGCCCTGAGGCTGCGCGGTTTATTTTCGTCCGCCGTCTATTTCGACGGAGCGCTCCGTGGCGCTGTCGTCACAGCGTTGGTGGCGCTAATCGCAAGATTCCGACGCCCGCCTCGCCTCCGTATCTCGCCTCCTCATCTGCGGCCACCACAGAGAGAGAGCGAGAGAGCAAGCACACGCTGGACCAGATTGCGGAGTACGGCACGACCCCTCTGGCGCAAGTCCACCTGCCCACCCCTCCATCCATCCCTCCCTCCCTCTTTCCCGCCCTCTCCGTCTCAATTATTCATCCGGAGAATTAATGGGAAACCTCGCAACATTTCGCGCCTCAGCAGTGCTAAGGACCCCCTTCAGAAGGAGCATTTCCGCGGACCGTGTTTGCCGCTTTCCGCTCCCCGGGTTTTACTGCGGGCCCCGGGCGTGACAGAGGCGAGCCCCGGCGAACGCCGTCGGCACGCGATTCATTTCACACATGAGTCGCTGTGGCAGGGTGACACGCGTGCCCTCGCGCAGCGGCTTTGCAGAGTCAGGCGTGTACGTGTTCTCCGTGTGACGGGAAGCCGACCTTCCAGGAAGCCGCTCGCCCTCCATAGCCAGGAAGAGACAGGGTGTGGCGGACACTGGGAAGTTCCCATCAGGCTGAGGATTCATCCTAATATGGGCAGTGTAGGGTGCCTCAGAGGACATAAATGAATCCCTTGGTGTTTAATGAAAAGTTTATCTCCCTTGAGGTGGGAGGGGACTGCGTAGGTCAAAGCGGTGCTGTCGTCTGTCATTGGCTGCCACGGTCCGCCCACTTCGTTAGCCAGATTTGTTCGTCACTCTTGATCTCCCTTGCATGTCAGCAGTAATGACAGATGCAGCGGTCCTCAGCTGCATGTACAGTTGAGCAATGTGCCTCTCTGCTTTGCATTCCTGCTGTTGTGAAGCTGTGAATAGCCACATAGTGGGCCCAGGTGCTGCCGAAAATGTCTGACACTGAAAAGGATCTCGGCACTTGATTACATCCAGAGAGGGAGCAGGAGTTCTTGATGGAATTCACACTTCAGAGGTGTTCAATATGGGTATGTCTGATTAATCTCACTAGTGGATTTAAAAAAAAAATTAAGGAGGAAATGCGTTTTTTTTTTTTGACTATACAGAGCTGTGTGTGTGTGTGTGTGTGAGAGAGAGAGAGAGAGAGAGAGAGAGAGCGAGCAAGAGAAAGACCCAAGAGAAAGAGTCAAGTTTATGTAAAAAAAAAAAAAAAAATAGTCAATGAAATAAAAACAAATAACTATATTCTAAATAAAACAGAAAAGCAAAGAAACTGACTAATAAATTAACAGGAAGCAAATATGCAAAATCACGCTTACACATCCAGCACAGTGTCACTCCAGTGATTGGAACTGCTGATGATGTCATCCTGTTCCAGGATGGGATTCTGACATCACAAGTGTTTTTATCTCTCCTCCATTCCACCCCTTTCAGCCCCAGCGAGCGGGAAGCTTCCCCCCCGGGACTGCAGCTTTAGCTAAATGCCACTCTGGGAATGATAGTTAGCCAGTGAATTAGACACCTGTGCTGAACGCTCCCCGTAGGATGGAGGATGGGAGTGGATACCACACACAGGGGCAGGGGGTCTGGCAGGTGTATCCTGTGTTTCAGTAGATTTTTCCCTGCATTAGGGGTAGTAGGGGTAGGGCAGTGTAGCATAGTGGTTAACGAGCAGGACGCGTTACCAATTCGATTCCCCACTGGGCCACTGCTGCTGTACCCTTGGGCAAGCTACTTAACCCAGAATTGCCTCAGTAAACATCCAATTGTATAAATGGATAACACTGTAAAAAAATTGTAATCTATGTAAGTCGCTCTGGATAAGAGCGTCTGCTAAATGACAATAATGTAATGGTAATGGAATGCATTGAACAGCTGACTCCGATCATATGTTCCTTGAGGGCCTGCAATAGGGGCACTGCAAGCATCATGCAGGTTTGTAAGAGTGAGAAGGCCAAGTCTGGATACAGCTTCAAAACTAAGAAGCCTAAAAATTATACATCAGTGTAGATACGCTTGTTAATGATAAATAAACAAGTATACGTTTGTGGCATCAGAGTTTCAAAGCTGCTGTGTTTCCTCTTTTAATAAGATGAGCAGGCCAGCTGCTTCCTGTACTAATTTATGATACCGTTCCATATTTGCATGTTACAGAGGGAAAAGGAAATTTGGCGGAACAGCTTGCAACTGCAGGGCAAATGCTTATTGTCACCCTCTTCATGCCCCTACTGCCATTCTGCCTAATTTGGTTACGCCGAGCTGGTTTGAATATTAACCGAGTCCGCCGAGCCCTTACGGGATATGGGACGAAAAATGTGGCAAAATAGAGAGTGACATTTTATTACTGCTTATGAAACTGATCTGAACTAATAAACAACTAATGAAAACCAATAACCGACACTACATCCTTTATTGCTATCCAGTGCTGAGTGTACCCCGCATGATCTGTTTAGGATGGGGAAAATCATTTTCTGCGACTCGCTAGCTTGATAACTTAAAATTTAATGCAATAAAAATTTATCCACCACTGGTGTAAATGTTCAGTTGGAATTTTGGGTAACAACATTACACTGGTGACCTTCATGAACGGTTTTAGACAGATTTCAGTTCGTTGAAACTGTAAAATCTGTTTGAGAAGACTAACAGTCATTTTCTTTGTTCCAGTCCAGAATTGAAAGGCAAATATTCTCAGCAAAGCTCTAGTCTCTGCTACTCTAGCTAGCTGATGACAGAAGACGACAGTCTGGCTGGCTATGTGACTGGCTTGTTCTTCTAGATGTTTTTTTCTAGATATCCTCTAGATTGAACCGGTAAACAAAAACACATGATCTCACTGGAGAAATGCTTGCTGGTAGAGTACATTCCTTGTTAGCGCATTACTTCCACCCTGTGCTTTGTCGCTGAAATGCACAAATGTCTTATCCAAGACAATATATGATCAACATTATTGGTTAGGTTAATTATAAACACTTCATCTCAGTTATGTGGTTTTAATAGATCATCCCAAAGGTGATAATAAAAACGGTTTTATGTCGTATGAAGAGTTCATTTAACATGGATAGCTTCAGAGCATGGCAAGTAGGTGTTTTTTTTTCATAAAGGTCATATGAAGTGGGCTGAGCTAGTGAGAGAGAGAGAGAAAGAAATAGAGAGCATTAGCACAGGGTTAGTCAGAATTGCGACTAGAATTTCATTAATGCTGATTCAGTAATTTTATGCCAAAGAGCTTGTGGGTTGGAGCCGGTCAGTAAGCTGTGGCTCTGTGACTCACACACACAAAGTCCCAATTGTTTGGGGTTTATTACATGCTAATATATTTGAATATCTTTTTTACCCCTTTGTGTGTATGTGTGTACACACAATAGCACAGAAAACTGGCAGAATGCTTGTGTTGGACTGAAGGTACCCCCCCCCCCCCCCCCCCTGTATTCCCACCCCTCCTCCCCTGCCTCTCGGCTTTTCCTCATCTTCATTTCACACTCTGAAAATCTCATCAAGTGCAGGCGCACCAAACTGTAACACATTCTGGTGTGTGCAGATCCTCTGATGTGTGTGTATTTAGAGAATGGCGGGGGGGGGCAGCTATGGAAGACTGCCAGTCCTACTCCGACCCCCTCCCCGCCTGCATTTCACACCACCTCCAGTGCAGGGTGTTAGGGCTTGGGCTAGAGCTCTTCTCCTCATGAGGTCTTAGGGGTGTACTGGAATGGAAAGGCAGAGGGCAGAACAGTACTAAAGCATCTCCTCATTTGCCTGTAGCTTCAAATATTGATCGTCCCAATGGAGTGCTATGATTTTCTGAGCCATGCATGAATATTTATATGCTTGTGTGTGTGTGTGTGTGTGTGTATGTGTCTGTGCGTGTGTTTTGATTTACTGGAATCAATTTGGAACTCATCAAGCAGTTGTTGATAGATGTGAATTTTGACAGACATGAGTTACGACAAAGAAAATTCGTGGGTCTTTGTTTTGCTGAATCAGGGTTACCGCGTCATCTCCGTCCTCTCTGTTTCGCTGGGCGCCGAGGCCCATTAATCTGCGGATGAAGCCGCTGCTTCGGTGAATCCCGATCGGTCGCCGCTTAATTGAACGGCGGAGGTTTTAAGTACCTGAGTTTCGCGCGTTTCCCCTCTCGGAGCGCACCGCACCGGCCGGCGCTTCATTGCTCATTATGGGGTCGTAATTGCTGCGTGCGCACGCCGTTTGGCCAGAGCGTGTGCGTGTTGTGTGTGTGCGGCGGCGTGCGCCAGGGATGCTGGTTTTGTCTGGAGAGCTGTGAGAGATCTCTCTCAGGCTTCCCGCGCGGCGGCTTTGACAGACTTCTGTGCAGCCTCGCTCACATGCGCGGCTCCCCCTCAATTGTAACCTCGCCTGATTGTACTGTCACTCACTGCTGAGGCTAAAAATAGACAGCCATTTACACTGTGGGGAGCTGGAGGGGTGTGCGGCTTATCTTTGTGTGGGTGCATGTGTGTCTGTGTGTGTGCGTGTGCGTGCGTGTGTGTGTGTGTGTGTGTGCATGTGTGTGGCTGAACGTGTTTTTTGGTATGTGTTTACGTGTATCTGTAGATTTTTTCTTTGTGCTTGTGTGTGCGCTTGTGAATTTGTGTGCATATGCATTTGCGTGTTTGCTTGTGTGTGCACATGTACTTGTTCCTGTTTTCATATATGTACATGTATGTGTTTGTATGTGTCTGTATGCATGTATATGTGTTTGTTCCTTTTTGTGTGTGCATGCGAGTACATATGGGTGTAAGGTTCTGTGTATGAAAAGATTGGCAGGGGAAGGAGGCAGGCATCTTAGTAGGGAGGACAGAGCTTGTTTCTCCTCTCCAGCTGTGATCGCGGAGAAGGAGGCTCTTTGCTGCGGACCCGCTTGCTTTCAGGCGCAGAGGTGTGCAGGACCGCTCAACCAAAAATCCTGTGGTGGGAGGTCAGAGCTCTCTGCGCCGCGGGGAGAGACTGAGGGGAAATCAAAGGCAGCGGCTGAACAGCAGCTGCCGCAGCACATGCCAGTGAAGCCAGCTTCCAGCACCGCCGCTAACATGACCCTTCTCTCACTCCCCCAGCTCCGCTCTCTCCCCCTCTGTGGGGACACTCACAGATGGAGGCACACGCGCCCGGGCACGTGCACACACACACACACACACACACACACACACACATAATCTCGGTTGCTCTTGGATGTTAGAGTTCAAAGTGCTGGAAGGCATTGAAAGAAAAAAGGCATGAAAGAAGAGAAGATGGCTAGTTCTGCCTGGAGGAGGAGGAGGAGGAGTCCGTGAGTCCCAACATGGCTGTCCTGCAGGAGAAAGACTGAGAATGAGAAAAGAGGAAAGGAGAAAAGGAAGGGGGGTAAGAGATGTTGGGGGGGGGGGGGGGATTCTACTCGGCTAACAAACTCCCCCCCCCCAGTCCCCCCCCCCCCCCCCTCTCTCTCTCTCTCTCTCTCTCTCTCTCTCTCTCTCCTCCCCCTGACTCCCTCCCCCTCTCCCACTCTCCTTCTCCCTCCCGGTGTTCGTTCTGTTAGTGCTGCAGTCGGAAGCTGAAGGAACGAGCTCCTGGACTGCTGCTGCCGCTCGGCTCTGCTGCTGCTCTGCTCTGCTGTGGCAGAGAGGGGGGCGCTCAGCTGACGGAGAGAGAGAGAGAGAGAGAGAGAGAGGGGCGCGCGGTCGCGGGGGAATCGTTGGTGACGGAGGGGGCCGGCGTGCGGACGGGCAGCGTGAGCGCTCGGTTCCCCGTCCGCCCGCCCGCACGCGCGCGCGTGTGACAGAGGGCTTTTCGCACAGACAGGACAGCGGCTACCGCGCCGGGGACAGAAAGTTCTTTGTTCCGCTTAGCCCGCATGCGCGTGTGCCTGTCAACATTTTGGCAGATTTCAGAGAAGCACTTAGCGTGCTTTTCCCTGTTACTGCAAATGTAGCATGGCATGTGCGTGATTGAGAAACATGTGTACAACATTTTGCGTACAGCGTCTCACTGTGTTGGACTGCAGTGGTTGCTTATTGTTCTAGCAGTGTGTGGTGTGAATAAGGGGGGGGGGGTGTTGTGAGCGGTGTTAGTCTGTGTGTTTGACTGTGTGAGGGGTCTGGAGAGAGAGAGCTGGAATTCCACTACAGATGGTCCGCGTGGCTTTGTTGTGGCAGAGAGAGGAGGGAGAGAGAGGGGAGGGAGGGCGAACGAGTTGTGTTGCAGGCTGTTTATAGTCCACACGTCTTGTATTAGGGGGGCTGGCTGGATTAACTGTGAAAGTAATCAGCAGAGTGCACTCGCTTGTCGCCGCACTCTAATCAATCTGCCACCCGCGGCTTTTCCCCCGCGGCTTTCACTCGCAGGCAGAAAACATCTGACCCCGCGCCGCGGCCGGGTCCCCTCGGGTTCCTCCGGGGCGATCGGCTCTGAGTTTCTGCGAGCTGCGAAAGACACACTTTGACATCGGGCTGGCCGTCACACTGCCGAGGAGTAACGCGCTGAGAAAGTCAGGGCAGCGATATCGCTCGCTTCTCTTTGGAGGTCGAGGAATGAAGTAGTTGGGGAATTTGGCTGGACGTCCTCCACAGCGCTGAGACGTGGTTGGGGTATGATTGTAGCGTAGGGGGGGTAATTGGCAGGTCGGGCATCGTGTCAGAGGGCTGGCTGGCGGGGTGTGAAATTCGGCATCTGTGTGAGTGTGTGTGAAAGGGCGCCCCACCGTGCCGCCCCCGAGGGGCGATGCTGTGCCCGGCCTCCTGCCTTCCGCTCCTGCGGGAGCTGTCCCAGTGGCGCTGCCTGCTGGGATGGCCACGCCCTCATGGGGCGGGGTCCGCCCGGCCCGTGTGCCACACCAAGCCGCTGCCGGGGAGTGAGGTGAGTGCCCGTCATTGGCTCACCCCCTCATTATCCATAGCACCATTACATTACATTACATTACTTGCATTTAGCAGACACTCTTACCCAGTGTCATACTGGATAAGACTTACATCAGTTACATTTGTTTTTTTTGTTTTTTTTACATTTATACATCTCCATCCATTTATGCAGCTGAGGCAATTCTGGGTTAAGTACCTTGCCAAAGGGTACAGCAGCAGTGGCCCAGCGGGGGCGGCAACCTTTCGGCTACAAGTCCTGCTCCTTAACCACTATGCTACACTGCCGCACCGCTGTTACAGCCCATCCATTGCTGTGATACATTACCATCCCGGGGGTTTAACTGTGGTTAACAGTCACTGCCCGTGTGCGGGATGCCGGCTCATTCTGTGAGAACATTTACTATCAGGGCAGAGCTTGGTGGTTTGACACCTATATTGATGTGTCCAGGTTTGACACCTACATTACCTACATCCAGTAATGCAATGTCATTTATCAAATTCAGCCGCACTCCCCTGCATTTTGACTCTCAAGCAATTTGATGGGCACCGTTCCGCTTCTCTCTCGTACTTCACAGCACCAGCGCCTGTGTGTTTTCTGTGCTTTATCGGGAGACGTAGATGGCACATCACTCCGTACTGGAAACCGTTAATGCAGAGAGTGAGAGAGGACGAGAAAGCCAGACAGTGCAGCGCTTTATCTCTCTAACCGAATTATCGGGGTCTTCTGCTTGGTGTCATTGCGTCTGAAACTTTCAGGGCAATCGTTATCGATCCGGGACGGGGCTGCATGGAGTCGGGTCTGTTTGGCACACTGACGTTAGCAGGGTCCAGGACAGGGCTCCGCTTCGGCTATCCGTGACCTGCCGCGGGGAGGAGAAATTAGACCTCCAGCATCCGGCGGCCGGATCTTTTTCAGGTTATCCGAGCTGCGGGCTCTCTCTCTGTAAACACCCCTCCTAATTACGACTCCGCATTCCCAGTAACTGGTGATGTCATGGGCAGAGAGAGCGGCGACAAGAAAGCCATGAAACGAGGGGTCCCGGGGGGTTTCCTCTCTGTCCTTTGATTGCGAGGCTGAAGAGGAAAAAGCAGCCCGCCCGCCCCCGCCGCACTGCAGCGAGCCTAGTGTGACCCGCTCGGAGTCGGGTAATAATGATCGTGTCACTTGGTGATGAGATGCCCCACGCGCGCAGCCAAACCCCCCCCGTTGCTCAGCCTCCAGGGACCAGCCGCTGAATGCCTCCCCGCACGGGCTCTCTCCCTGGCATCCTCTTTTTCACTTGACGTTTTAACTAACTGGGTCACGGTGTCCTTGCCGCCTTAATGAGAGCGGAGTTTGACGTTTGGGGCGGCTGCAATCGGCGCGTGGTGCTGGACGGATCTGGGGGAAAACATGGGCCTCACTGAGCCCAAAAGGTTCTGTGGGGGACCTCAGGTGTCTCTGCGCCTGGGTGCTCTCCGGGTCTTAGTCCTGCACTGAAATGGGGCAGAGGGCTTTCAGCCCCAAAACATGTTTGTTCTCAATGCTTGCTGCAGAGGAAGTGTAATGGGGCAGCAGTGTAGCACAGTGGTAAGAAGCTGGGCTCCCAACCAAAAGATTGCTGGTTCGATTCCCTGCCGGGACACTGCTGCTGTACCCTAGAGCAAGGTACTTAACCCATAATTGCCTCAGTAAATATCCAGCTGTATAAATGCATAGCATGTAAAGATTATAACCTCTGTAAGTCACTCTGGGTAAGAGGGTCTGTTAAATAACAGTAATGTAATGTGTAAGATGCAGTGGTTCTGAAGTAGGTCAACCTCCATGTCTCATTCGACAAAAGCCAAGGCAGGATGTTTTGTCTCAAAGGATCCCGGTGTCAGTATCGCGTTGCTCAGCCTGTCAGTCCTAATTTGGTGGAGGAGGATTTCTCCGCAGTGATGGATGCTCCTCTGTTCCTAACAGGAGGGTTAGGCTTGTTGGTAAAAAAAAAAAAAACCTTTGCTATAAATTAGATTAATAAACAGAAGTGAATTTGAAGCAGACCATGTCCTTCTCCCCAGGGTCCCGGTTACTTTACTCTAATGCATCTGAGCTGCAGCGCTAAGGTCTGAGATTCCGCGCTGGACTCTTGGAGGGGAGGCATCAATCAAATGTCATTTAGTGCAGCATCTTTCACAATGGAATTGTCATGGATTGCTCTATATGTGTGTATTGATTGAAGTATGTTTGCAAAGGCATGTTGGGAGAACACTGATGCAGTGTCCTTGTTGATCGGCATGGTAGGATTGTGCTCTTACTTCAGAGAGGGGGGGGGATAAATCCGAGCGCATATTGCACGGCATGCTTATTGCTTCCACAGGCCAGATTTTGTCGCTGGGTATCCGTTTCGTAACATGAAAGTGGGGAAGAAAAGCTTAAATTATCCCCCCCCAACAAGTGCCTCTCTTTGGCTGTTTTGCATTTCCGTAGGATTGGCTTGGTTCGGCTTCAGTGTGTGAGCTAAAAAGGGAATGCCTCCTTATCGCGACAGGCCCCCAGAGATCAGGCCGGGGCTGGATTAAGTTTTAATTAAAAAAAGAAAGGGATGAAAATTCAGCGTTCAGCGCCACAAGCAGATTTGTTAGCTCATGTGCCTCTGTCTGGGGGATTAGAATATCAACTGGTCGGTTTTTGCCCCCGTGTGTGTGTGTGTGTGTGTGTGTGTGTGTGTGAGAGAGAGCGCATGTGTGTGCGCATAGATGTGCGTGTTCATGTGTGTGCATGCATATATGTGTACGAGTGTGTGTGTGTGTGTGTGTGTGTGTCTGCGCGTGTGTGTGTGTGTGTCTGCGTGCCTCTGTGTGTGCATGCATATGAGCACATCTTTATAAGATACTTATCATACCGCTGTGAGGCAAAATTTTAGAAAAGGGCTCTGTTCTTATTGATACTTAGTGTTAAATATCCTCAACCTATTTAAAGAAGCCGCTTAATAAAATGGTACTGTCCTAATTGCGTATGGAAAGGCGTCCCTGGAGGACACGGGTTAATCACTTAGAGACCATGATCCTATATCCCCAACCCTGGGGACTCTTTACCCCCTCCCCCGGCTCCTCTGTGGGGCTGTTGGTGGAGGCTCGCTGCCTGTGTACCACTGTAACGCGGCTCTGAGGTTAAATCCAGCTCTGAGGTTAAACCCAGCACAGCTCACCTTCACACACCATCGGCAACAACTGCGCGGTGTGCAGGAAAGCCCTGTCATTCCAATTCTGTATGAGGAAACCCGTCTGACAGAGGACACGCTATTCTAAAATGAATGCTAAGGCACTTTTACATCATATGGTTTGGATCAGAGAAAAATCCAGGGATTTTAAGTGGACAGAATTTGGGGGAGGGATATACTGGCAAATTTTTGTTGTTTACCAGCTGAATAGAGCATCGATTTTGACAGTCTTGAACGTTTATAAACCATGAACCTTGTGACAATCTTGAAGATTATCTTTGTATGTCACCTGAGGACGAAGTGCTGTGCTCTTCCTCTTGACTTTTGGGCTCTTAGTGCGGTATTTCTGCGTGTCACGCTGTTGGGACCCACCGGGCCATTTGAGTGGCTAACATGGATCGATTTCAGCGGGCGACCACCGAGTTACCGCTCCGATGAATAATTAATAGAACCAATACTGAAGTTCTCCCCTCGGGGCAGTTTACTGGAGCAGAAAGGGACGTCCTCCTCACCCTTGTCCCCGCCCCCCTCCTCCCATTCTCCCCGCCCCTTGCCCTGAGTTGTCCCAGCCTTCTAGGAGCACATTTGTCCCCCTTGGCAGCGAGGTAGAAGACACCCGGGACGCTGGAAGGTTATCTTGCCTAAAATTGTAAGGGCGTACTGGAGACTATTATATCAGGAGTTCCCCAGCCCCCTCCTTCCTCTCTACCTTCCCTTATTGACCTCCATTCCACCTCCAAAAACGGGCAGGCACTCCGATGAATAGGCTTTCGATTAAATAATCCACTTAATGCTTGCAGAGTTCAGTGCCTTCTCTTTACTTCCGTCAGAGTGCTCCCTGCATGCCAATGCATGACGATGCTCCTGCTAGACATTTTAATAAGGCGCAGTCCTCCTAATGACAGCGCTTATCTGGAATATTTCCCATCTGCTTCTGGGAAATGGCATGTTGTGGTTGCGTTTGTCAAGCCGGGGCATAGTGGAGCTTTTTATAGTAACCATCAATTGATCGTTTTATTGTTGGGCTTTCAAGAATAAGCCTATTTGTGTCTTTGTACGTGATGTGTATGTTTGTGCAAATATGTAAAGTGTGTGTATGTATGTATGTGTATGATATGTGTGTATAGTATGTGAGTATGCACGTGTGTGTCAAGCTTGTGTGTGTGGTGTGCATATCTGTATGTGAAGTGTGTGTCTGTGTATGTGAAGCTTGTACGTGTGTGTGTGTGTGTGTGTATGTGTGTGTGTCTGTGCTCAGGGGAATGGGGCTTTTGGAGGTGCACAGCATGGGAAATGTATGATTCTGCAGTGGAGGAAGCTGGAAGAGCAGGTCTGTTTGACCTTCACTGGTATGTCCTGTCTAAGATAATCAAGTAGAGGGTCCTCTCCTGGAACAGTGCAATTCTTCATCTCATGATTGACCCAAGCTATTCTACCCTTCTGTCTCCACACACGCGCGCGTGCACACACGCACACACACACACACACACACACACACACACACACACACACACACACACACACACACACATATACACACACACACACACACACACACACAATGGAGGGCAATTGGATTCTTATCATCATTGTTCTTACTGTCCTCTTTATGCCTAGCTGTTTTTGAGAACATATGAATGTGCACTGAAGACCTTTGTGCTGAGGTATGACTTGCGCTCTGTTTGGGGAACAGGGTACTGTTATGAGGACAGGCTCTTTTTGGACAGGATGTTGATTATATTTCTTCCCCCCCCCCCCCCATACCCTTGACATACCTTCCCTCTCTCCTTCCAAACAACCTTTCTTTTCCTGCCCTACTCTTTCTCCTTGTCCCCCCCCCCCCCCCCCCCCCCCCGCCCCTTCTCTCTCCCTTTTCCTGCCATCCTCCGCTGTGCCCCCCCCTCCCCCTCCCTCTTTCCTGCCTGTCTCCAGTATGCCTCTGCTGGCTGTCTGCTGTCACTGCACCACAGCGAGAAGCCGGAGCACGAGGAGGTGTGTGAGTTCCGGCCCTATACCTGCCCCTGCCCCGGAGCCTCCTGCAAGTGGCAGGGCTCCCTGGAGGCAGTCATGCCCCACCTGATGCACGCCCACAAGTCCATCACCACGCTGCAGGGCGAGGACATCGTCTTCCTGGCCACGGACATCAACCTGCCGGGCGCCGTGGACTGGGTGATGATGCAGTCCTGCTTCGGCCACCACTTCATGCTGGTGCTGGAGAAGCAGGAGAAGTACGAGGGCCACCAGCAGTTCTTCGCCATCGTGCTGCTCATCGGCACGCGCAAGCAGGCGGAGAACTTCGCCTACCGCCTGGAGCTCAACGGCAACCGCCGCCGGCTCACCTGGGAGGCCACGCCGCGCTCCATCCACGACGGCGTGGCCGCCGCCATCATGAACAGCGACTGCCTGGTGTTCGACACCTCCATCGCCCACCTCTTCGCAGACAACGGCAACCTAGGCATCAACGTCACCATCTCCATGTGCTGAGCCGGGCTTGCGGCCCCCCGGCCCCCCCTCACCACGAGCTCCCGCCTCATCAGGATGCCGTTTCCCTGTACAGTAGCGTGCTCGGACGGAGAAGGAAGGAGATTAGATACATGTATTTATTTATGTATATTTCTTTTCTTTTCTGAAGACATCTTCAGAGGCTTTCTGAGGCTGGTTTGACCAAAACCCCCCACTCTCAAAACTTGAATTGAGATTTCCTCAGTCTGGCAAGGTCTGGACTGGCACACAGAAGAGGTGCTGGGAGCAGGAGAGATGAGTCTGTTGGCCCTGCTGTGCTGAACGGTGTGGGCCACACCTGAAGTGCTCAGGCAGGAGACAGACGCCGTCTCCTCACCGTTTCCTTGATCTTAGACCCGTGTCAGGAGGGTGGCGGGACCGATGCGGGCCATTCTCACGGCCCCAGTCCGGCGGCTGTGTAATGAACCTATACGCGCTCAAGGTGGCGCTGTGAGGGTCTGCAACCCTTGAGGACTTTATGAATGCACTTGGGTTGAGCTGGGGTCTGAAAGAGCCGCTGCAGCCTGGATCGGTCCGATCGGGCTCAGGCAACACGCGTTTCAGCCCGGGCGAAGATTTCATCTGCAGACTGTACCATAAAGCATGTGGTACAGTGGCATTAAGGAAAGGGGTATGCCGAGCCATCAGCTGAACGACCAGAAATTGTACCACTTTGACCCTATAAGGCTAACAAGCTAGCTGATGACTAGCATGTGTATGAAATGTTCTATTAAATGTTCTGATGATGATTGTAGTGTCTCTCGTGAGGGGTCTGCATGGTGGTGACAAAGATTGTCGCAAAAAAGACTGCATGTCTGTCCGCCATGTTTGAAAACGGTGAGGAACGGCCTGTTCTGATTTTAACGGCTTTGTGACGTCTCAGCCGGCTGCTCTGTCTGTCCCCTCCTCATGTGAGAGATGTGTGTACCCAGGGGACAAAGGATTCGCTTTTCACTCTGAGGTGAGGAAAAGGCCTTTCAGATTTCTTCTGGTCAACTTGAAATGAGACTGAAGATTAGCCTGCAAAGGGGCTCCAAAATCACTATTTGATGGGTCATCCCTGGTTATTGGAGAAATGGGGGTAGGGACTGGAATATTATAGGGACTGGAATAATATTTGAAATGGGACTAAACTAGAGAGCAGGCCTAAGCAGCCCCAGTTTAATCCCCCTTGTTACAAGGGTTCATTACCCCAGGTATGAGTGGATGGATATGACTGAAAGGCATTTGTAATTTATGTATAACCTACCACCTCCACATTGTCAAAAGGAATGAGACTTCTCTCGCTCTCGGTAGATGGAGCCAGGGTTGGGCTGCTGCTCTGGTATTCACATGATCACAGGAAGCTCTCCGCTCTCAGACAGCGACAACTGCCTTCTGGTCCACAGAGAGGAATGACAGGACTAGACAGAATGGAAGGTGTTGGTTGATTTTAACACAGCTTGCTCCCGTTTCTTAACTGCCACAAGAAATTACAGATTTGCTTCACAGGAGATTGCAGAGGAAATCTTGTTTTGTAAATGTATGTATTTTTTATTTGTCCCTCTGCAGTACTCTTGACATGGACTGTGTAATACTGCAACTTTACAGCCACCCCTCCATTCCCCAGTTTGTGAAAACTGAGGATGTTTTTATGTTGGGAGACTTTTTTTAATCTCTCTTTTTGGTCAGTTAACCCACAAAGCCTTACTTCTGTGCAGGTGTAAACTTGATGGACAGCTGTCACCAAGGTCACTCAGGTGCAGCATTGTGAAGGGACTGTGCAGGTTATTAGCCGAGAGAAATTCGCTGAGGCATTGTGGGAAGGTGCGCTCCGGAGGTAACCTCATAATAATCTCCACTACTGAGCCCAGTACACCACTCACACAGTACAATACAAAGTTAAGACAAACACAGCTATTAAAGAAATACCTCTGCCGATGGACATGTCTGTACAAGGACTGGATAGAGCCCCCCAGGGGTCTGTTGTCCTGGGGGGCTGTGGAGTTTTCCACAAGAACATTTCGCCCCGTCAACTGTTGTGAATGGTGTCTGTTCCACTTTTTCTTTTTTTATATATATAAATAATTGAAAGTATATAAATGTTGGATCATATATTTTATAAACAAATTGTTCTGAAAAATCCTTTGCATTATTTTGAGAAGTCATGTTTTCTGTCAGTAGCAGTGAGTTTCCCCACACACACACGCACACACACATTCTCCACCCACTCCTCTCCCACACAATCCCTTGTGTCTCCTGTATAAAAAAAAAATTTAAAGATAATCAGATTCAATTTATCAAGGAATTGAATAATTAAATTCTCTACGTGAGCAGGTGCTTCACAGAGAACATTTTAAATGAACTGATCCAAAGTGCCGTTTTCTCTTCATTAAGCTGAATGAGTGACTACTTTAATGAGCTGGCACTGAAGTGTGCTCTTAGAGCTGATGTTTAGGGGGATGCCGGTTTAGCAAGCAGGACTCGGAGCTCTGCCGAGTTTCTGGACCGTCTCTTTGTGTCAGGAGGCTGCCACTGTGAGCATGAGATGCCTTCCTCCACCAACGGAGACATTCCTATATTACCCTCAGTCTTCAGATCAGGGCTCCCAGACACTTACCGCAAAGGCACGGCAGGTAATTAGCACAGGAAATGGAGGCTAGTGCTCATCAAAACAGGCTTTTCAGAATTCTGTTTGCTGTAGCACTGGCTTTTGAGAGCCTCCTGAATCAGTCCTCATTTGCACTAATGTTACATTGAATTGGTTAAAAAGAGCTGAATTGCGGATGAGCTGAGCTTTGTGATTCGTACCGGTTAGCAGCGGTTATTGCCCCCACTCTCCACCGATGTAATGACTAACCGGGCAGATGTTAAAAGTGTCTTGCCCAGACCAACAAGGAAGGCAGCGTCTGAGCTTTTCAGCATTCATTTAAAAAAAAAAGAAAATGGTGCTTTTGCTATTTCCACAGTTCAGCCCCTGAGCCTAGCCTTGGCTTACATTACAAAAATTAGCTTCTGCCAAAAGGAAAGGGTTTAAAAAGTTTTTTTTTTTTTTTTTATTCTTACGTTTGCTACTCTACCAATTAAGAAAGCCTTGTATCTGCATAGCATTCTTTGCGAAATTGATATTTTGTTGTGATTATAGTGTATTGGAATTATTTTTTTCAGTTGTCAGTGTTCTAAGTATAAGGAATCATGGTTTCTGTGGCAATTTATCATTGACTGATTTAAGAAAATATTTACAGTGTTATATATGTATATTGTAAGTATAATATTTACAATATTGTTTTTTTCTTGTTTGATGTATATAAAAATGTAACCTCTTTTGAAGATGAGTGAAATAGCAGATTGGGCTCTATGATAATGTTAAGAGTGAAAACCGTTTACATGTCATGAATCTTAATGTAGTCCCAAAGGACATGTGTTTGACAAGCTGCTACAACTTAAAGAGGAGCTGGATTCAAGCCTCAGTTTGGAAGTGTGGATGTAAAGCATGAAAATTGCCAACAAAATGGGATACAAAAATCCCCTCTATTCACAAGGCACGTGCAAAAACGTTAATTTTACCACTGGGTAATATGCTGAATAGTCACTATGTCCCCAAACACCTGGTCTTGCTTTTCCCCCTTAAAATTGGTTATGTATGACTCTAGATCAAATGTGGCATAGAAATATAAATATTTTGACGTTTTGGAAGTCATATGTGGGTTTTAAAAGAGAGAATTTAATATCCTCTTGTTAAGCCTTCCTATAAACCGTAAGTAACATTTGTGTTGAAGTTACAGTCAAGCTATCGTACCTCAAACTGAGCTTAAATCAGGAATGGTTTCGAAAAAGTTGATCCAAGGGACTCCCAGCACTTGTCATTTGAATCGATTGCATTTATGTTTTATGGAATAAAATTATATGGATGGATGGATGGCAATCAAATAATGATTAAAAAGCCAACAAATAATCGTCCCCAGTTTCCGCTTGACTCTCCCAGGCTGTTTGTCTTTCCAGATTGAAAAGGTTTGACATTTTCTCAGATCTCGCAGACTAATTATCATTGTACAATGATATCCCCCACTCCCCTTTGAAAATCCGAACTACGTTTGATGCAATCTTAATTTATTCATAATTAAAACGTGTTTGTGCAGGTCTTCTTTGCTTTTCTCTGCTAGATAATTGCTGATACTGATGTGGCTTTGAGACTGATTTAGTGTAACGTTAGTAATGGAGATAAATTGCTGTTGAATCCCTGTTGAGCAGGTATTTGTATTGTACACGTCTTTGTTTGGTAATGTACTCAATTTTTTTGTTTTTGCAAATATATTCAATTTCCGTGTTTGTTAGCTGTTCATGAACTTACAAGTTGTAGAATATTTTGTTAGATGTTAATTGTACTTTCATTTTTTCCCCCTTAATTTTTCCCCACTGACCACTTACCAGAGAGCTATCCTCTTGTGTTACCCATAGACGTAAAGCTTCATTTTGGTCTCTATCACTTGCAGTCAAATTAAATACAATTTATACGTCACATGTCTGTTGGATCTGTTTTTTTTATTTGTTGTTCCTTAATTTCAAGCAATTTTATTCACATTAACAATGTATACAGAAAAGGCCTTAATTGGAGAATGTACAATAATTTATACACAAATGTGAAAGACAGAGTCTGGAACCATACAGGCTCACTACATGCTGCCACTGTCACTGCCCTGTTTCCCAGGGTAACAGGATAATTTAGCATCTTTTTGTAAATTGCCAAATGTGAGATTTTTTTTTAATCATGTGGGAGCTCCATTTTCATTCACTGCAATAAAAAAAAACCTTGTGTTTCTGCAGTATGTGGAAACATAACCATGTATATGTACATAACATCCACAGTTCCAACCTCGCATGAGTGGCTGATCTTGATTGGTCCATTTTTGCCCTGCTCTGCCCTCCTCCCTGTGCGTCAGTTTTTCCTGTACTCTCTGTCCCGGCTACGCTCTCTGTAGTTGGCGGACCTGTCCCTCTCTCTGTTGCTGTCCTCTCTGTGGCGTCCCTCCGTCCTCTGGTGCCTCTCGTCTCTCCTCGTCCGCTCGCTGTCCCAGTGCCGCCCATTCCCTTCTCTGCTGCGCCCGTCGCCCTCGTCCTCTCGGCCCCTGTGTCTCCTCCTCTCCTCCTCCCTGGCCCAGCTGTCCCTCTCTCGGTTGTCGTGGCGCTCTCCGTGGGGCCTCTCTCTGGGGTTCCGGTCCTCGTGCGCGCGTCTCTCGCCTCTGGGCAGCCTGTCCTCCGCCGCCCCCTGCTGGGCGTATTTATCATATCCCGCGTCCTCCTTCTCTCTCTTCACCTGCACCGGGGACTGCAGGGGAGACTGTGCACGGCCTTCCCTCCTCTCCTCTCTCTTCACCTGCACCGGGGACTGTGTGCGGCCTTCCCTCTTCTCCTCCTTTAGTGCCTTCTTCTTCTCCTTCTTCTCTTTTTTCTTTTTCTTCTTTTCCTTCTTGTCTGCATCCGACAAGGGAAACGTATCAGTTAAACTGTGAACAGGCTGGTCTTGTTTTGGTTTTTACTAAAGCAAATCTGCTTAGAGAACATCAAATCATGAAACTTCACCTCGCTGTTGAGCAAGTTAAACAGGCCAAAACCAGCACACATCTACTGGGTAGTTAAGCTCTAACAGCTGGGCCATGTTCATTACTGTGAAACTACTTGTACATTTACAACCTTCAGTATAAGTGCTCACCTCTCTGAAAACACTTTGGTGATAACTGCAATTTGGAGCTCGAAGTAGCAGTGCATTTTTTTTAACAAAAAGAAAAAAAAGCCTTCTTCCACTTGAAATGTTCCTGGGTTGGTCAGGTAATGGAAATGGGTGTAAAGGAAGAACAGGCTCCACTACCCTTGACGTTTCTCACCTTTTTTTGGTTTCTTCACTTGGACAGCGTACTCCTCTTCCTCTGACTCTGAGGAGGAAGTAGGGGGCCTCTGGGGTGCGCAGCCCTCCTCTCTCAAGCGCTTGGTCACGTCATCAATGTCCTCCGAATCTTTTGGGGGGCGGTAATTCTGCACATGGTCCACTCGGATCGTGCGCCCCTTGATCTAAATTACAGAGGAACCCATGTCATGACGTGGTAGATCCCAAATGGACTACTGAAGAAATTACTAACATTTGATGTTTTACTTATTTAATACTGTGGGTCCTGCTGCATTACCTGGTTAGGTAGACTGTGTTTAGATATAGGGCACTGTGCATAGTACTCATTTTATTGAGTAGTTGTCAAGATTAATAGTGTGTGTCCTAAAGGGGTCAGTCTGAATCCCATAAACTGGTGGTCATTCAGGTGCAAAATGTGAGGTAATCCCCAGGTGTCAGGTACATTTCTGACTGGTTTCAAACAGAATGACTGTACTGTTACAGAACTTTTGTAAGTCGCTTTGGATAAAGGTGTCTGCTAAATAAATACATGTAAATGTAAAGATTTACATTACAATTTTTTTAATTATACTGGTGAGGGATTTCAGAGATACATACACATTATAGCCCAGGGAGATAAGATCAATGCCCACCTCTGCAGAGAGGCTTTTACCTCAATTTGAGACAAACTTTTCTTTAAGGTACATCAGTGGCGATTTCCATTTTTAAGGCTTCCAGTAGTATTACCTTAATGCCGTTGAAGTTGTCCACTGCCAGAATTGTGCTTCTCTGGTCCTCGTAACAGACAAAGCAGAAACCCTTTGATTTTCCGGTCTTCTTGTCACGCACCAGGTTGATGTTGGCGATTTCCCCATATCTAAGACACACAACCAAAGGACGTTAAACCCAGTAGACCAGCAAACCAGCAGGGATCAGCACTATTTTATGAACCAGTGGGAAATGGAAAGACTTAAAA
Organism: Megalops cyprinoides; assembly: GCF_013368585.1. Taxonomy (NCBI): domain Eukaryota; kingdom Metazoa; phylum Chordata; class Actinopteri; order Elopiformes; family Megalopidae; genus Megalops; species Megalops cyprinoides. The sequence continues at coordinate 47,102,055 of NC_050585.1, read as the reverse complement.
TCCTGGTAATTCAAGGAACCTACTGAGAAAAGACACAGATGATGTCCCCTTCTGTCAGCTCATATGGAAATCCACCTGCAGGTGAAAACACAGAGTGTAAACACACATAATCGGGCCATCAGACGGTTCTGCTTTTAAGAGGTAAAGCAGTTGTTCTCTCTCGATCTGAGGGTGCTTTGTGAGTTTTACACAGCCATTTCCACAAAACATTGACACTCACTGTTTTCACTGACACTAGATACAGACAGCTCTAGATAACCTCTTCCCATGACAAAATACTCAATCACTACTTTTTTGCAAACTATATGGTATGCTTTACACAATGACAGCCAGACAAACATACATGGAAGCAGATTTTAATTGATTTTAAATGATTATTCTTAATGTACTGATTGTATGCAAATCCATTTTTCCACTGACATGTACTTAGCCAACTAGCACAGCCAATTACCTAAAAGGTGTGGCAAAACATGTAACGTTTCCAGCCTTGAAATCACCAATCACCAATCTTCCATTTGTATATTCTGCCTGATAATTTTAGACGTCTTATGCATTCCTAACCTAGCTCTGCTACATGTTAGCTAGCTCTAAAAATGTTCTGAGGAGAAACGCCTAAATTGAACTACTCACTACACAATAAATCAAGGTAGTTTTCTGAATATTAGGTGCATCTTCAGGGTACAAGACTCATTATGGAAATATGGCACTGGCATTCCTGATCCCATAACCAGCAGAAGAACCTACCAAAAACAGCCAGCAGACCTGATAAGAACACAGAAGAATGCAGTTTCTCCTTACCTATGAATATCCAGGCGCTGTCCTTGTACTGTGAGTGCCAGGACACAGTGTCTTTCACGCCTAGCTGAGCTTCCCTCTCATTCAGCTCATTGATCAACTTGACCTTGGTCAAAGGGCTGAAAGAGAAAGACTTCTTTCATCATGTCATGCTGAGTGGCTGACGTCTTGGAGCAAGATAAATGAAGAACTATTACACGTAAAACTTCCAATACACGCCGAGGCGTTTATTTGCTTAACTTTACCGGCGTTTATTGGAGACTTGGCGATAATAAGAGACCTGCGTTTATTTCACCTAAAGCCCTCAACTAACCAGGAAAATTCACCATGTTTTTCCCCCAGTAGCGTACTTAAACATTATACAGCGCTCTTTGGTAGCAACTCAAACAGGAATCACTACTAAACTAAGTTAAACATTGTCATTGCAACCTATGATGGGAGAGCACAGTCTGTAAGAATAGCATTATCACTGTGAATTTAGGCTACCATGATTCGGAAGACAGCTTGTTTTGTTCGTTTATGTTTAATCTAATTCGTGAACAGAGGAACACGCACAAGGCAAATTGAATTCGCTAAAACAACCTAATTTAGCCTAATATAAAAATGATTTGTTTATGTTATTTTGTTTCTTAGCCACAAAAAATAAATAGGACTACTGTAAGCGTTTTTCACTGAAAGGGTCGCGATTATAAGAGGCCTGCGTTTATTGGAGACTCGGCTATTATTGGAAGTTTTACTGTAAGTGAGTATCAGAGTTATATTTAAACACAGTGATGCTGATGGTCGAGGTCGTTCAATATTAATGCCGTTGCGTTTCAATCTCTTTTATTAAACTGTCGACTTAAAGAATAAGTTAAGAAGTTACGCAATGCTGGGTAACTTTTCGTGGGGCACTACAGGTGCTCACAATCGCACTGTCTCACAAATCTGTACACATTCTGAGATCGTTCGTGAGATGGCGCGCGTTGCCGCATGCTGTCGAATATAGCTTATTTCTCGGCTACTGTTGTTGCAGCTTGGCCGACTGAAGACTGAAGTCGCGGACCTAATTACATTAGAAGACACGGGTCTTTATTACTTTGTACTTTCCATGACATGTTGTCCAGTTAAGTCCTGACCCCTTTTCTAACTAAAATGTAGCCAGCCAGCAATACATGAAAAAACTCGCCTTTATTCCTGCGGAACGGGATTCCGCTTAGAAAAACAAATGTTTCAATAACCCTCCTGGTCGTCTGGTTAGCAAGTTTTTGTATTATTAATTTTTATATTTATATGGTGGTGACGAATGAAACGCAACACATCGCATCGCAACTAATCGCTGCCCAAGACCCAGGCGAAAACGCCGACATGAAATAGTCATGGGAGTTCCTGTCAGAAAATGCAAACATAGGCAGCAATATCTAATCACACTTAATTGAGAAACAGCAACTGATTCGCTCATTTGTGTGAACTATGAGTATTTACCTAACGTTAGTTGGCTAGCTGGCTATACATTTGGTAGTTAATTTTATGTACATACTAATTACACGGCAATTTCTGCATTCGTATTTCAAATGTACGTAGCTACCTCGCTAGTTATCAATAGTTATACTTGACAAATAGCCAGATTTCTCCTTAGCTACCAGGTAAACCAAGTACATGGACAGCTGCACAAGCAAGCCAGCTAGCGCTAGCTTCCTTTCACCATGATCACATCACTACGACATAAACCAGCATCGCCTGTGTGTGCTGGCGCTGATTTGCAAGACAAGTAACCAGCTGATATTTTTAGCAATATTAATGCAACAATTATTTTCTTTACAACCAAGACGAACACATTTATGCCACTGAAGAGAGAAGTTACCAGATACTCACTTCATGGTGATACCAGGTGCTAACCTTACGGCCAAAATAATTTATAAATGGAGAGATTCCACCTTTGAATTGCTTTCCGGGTCAGGCTAAAGAGTTCCGGTGTGCGTTTGAATACAGTAATTTAACGAACTCATTCGGGTGATGGAAGCTTTATTTCAACTGGGATAGAAATGTAATGCAATGTCTGAGAAATCGTTATATTCTTGTCGCTAATATAGAAACTTTTGGGTTTGTGGCGTAGTTGGATTTAGGAGTTCCGGTGACCCAGCCAACGCACCAAAAGCACGGACGCAGCCGTTGGAGTCAGACATCTTGCCTCAAAAATTACCTTATAAACAGTACATATTGCTTCCGGTGGTGACTTGTGGATAAGCTTTCGTTTCCGGGTCAAGATTTAGACTTGGCTGTTTTTTATTCTAATTGGTTAAATATAATTTTAGAATAAATCAAGGAAGTGTGCATAGAATCTGTACGGAGTAACTACTTCGTATAGGTACACATGCCCTTTCTTTGAAACAGATGGCTCATTCAGTGACAGCATCACACCTGCAGACTATATTATTTAAAGAAGATGGACAGGTACCTAGGGATTGTACGCATGTGTGCGGTTCAGAGGGAGGATGAAAAAGCCAAAAGATTTAGTGTCTTTGAAAGCGGCGTGGTTCTGAGCGCTACGGCGGAGTAATAGACGGGCCACAGTCAGTTAACTAACAGCTCATTACAAAAGAGGTGTCAAAAAAGGCATGTCGTAACGCACGATTTGCCGTACCTTTTCACGGATGGGATTTAGGGTCTGATCGAGCTATTCGGAGTAGAGATCCAATTTGCAACTTAGAATGTATCTACAACGAACTTTGTCCAAGTCCGACAAATGTCAACGCATATATTTAGTTTCGCAGAAACTGTCTGACTTCTGTAGGTTTAAGAATCATTGTCTAGTGTATTTACATTCTGTTACCAAAAAACCCACATGTATTTAGAAAACTTTAATAAATACGTGTGGGTTACATAGAAAAGACAATTAACAGAAGTTACAACTATAAGTAGACCTATACCAAACAGTTGTAGGGTTTTTCACTGATCAGTTTTTGTTCACTAATTATTTAGTGATTAAATCTCACAGTTCCATTAACAATTTACCAAAACAATCAGCAGTGGAATTACATTAGATAAACTGGCTACAATGGGAAATCATAATATTCACAAACCACAGCTGGGTCATCTGCCACTGCCCTCAACTGGGGGCAGCAGAGGAACCTCACAAAAGCAAAGGTACCAAATCATATAAATATGCGTCACAAGTAACTGCCATAGAAAATGATAGCATCTATGCTGTACACTTCTACAGGAAATACAACAAGGGATTTGTCTATTTCATTAAAGAGCACACTGACACATATGGTGTGGTGTACTTGAGACTGATTCTCAGGGTCCTTCTGCCACAGGTTGCAGGCAATGAAGAATGTTTCCATTTTACTTTTCAGATAATGGTGTGCTGATTGGTGAGTGAATATTTACTTTTTTGGGCTGACGACTTTGCTAACCCGCCTGACATCAATATGATCTAAACTGAGCATGTGACGTCAATGGCACAGTTTTATCATTTGTGTGAAAGCAATGAAAATGTACTATTAGTTCTGCAAAAATGATCAAGAGTTCAGACAGATGTGTTAACTGTTCTGAGAGTGTGGCCATCAGTTTGTAGAAATGTGCCAAATCAACTGAGGAAAAACTGTATATGAAGACTTACCAGGGCAGATTAATGACTGCTGTGTTTTATGAGGTTTACACATTTCCCTTTCAGTGTTTATTTCCATACAGACCACTGAAAGAAGACATAATTACCTTTATGAGAGCATATACTGCACATTTCTACCTTTGTGTACTTATTCAGGCAACATCATTATTAACAGAAAAACAAACAGAAAAATTCTATTTCTGTTATCTATAGATCAGGGACCCATGCCATCATTCAATTGCCATCATTCCATTACCAGACGTTAAACCACTTACTTACTGTAAACAACTGAGAGACTCAACTCAACGTATATCATAGCTGACACTCCATTCTTTATGCAGACATCTTTGAATCTTCTGAACAGATATTTACAAGAATTCTTGGAAAATGTGGTTGCATAGAAATCTTTTACCATCATTCTGTTACCAAGTCTTTGCATCACCACAGCTCTTTAAGTGTGTTTTTGTTAAATGTTGATTGGAAGTTGTTAAATTGGCCATGTGCCTAGAGTTGTATGGTTTGTTATTTATTATGCCTCCACAGCCCCCAGGGAGAAATCAGTCCCATCCCAGCAAAATTGTGTTGGAGATCTTAAATACAAATAATTGATTTCTGAATTTTGCCACAGTTTGTCAGTCAGTAACTGTTAACTGTTAAGTCAATATTCTCAATTTTAATGCTCTATTCTGGTTGTTAACTTGAATTTTATGGCATCATCTCCCTTTCCTCTTTGTAATTATGATTTTACAGCCATGTTAAGACAAGATTGCATGTGTTGTTTATTGCTAAAAAAGAATATCTCTGTTTGGCTTAGAAGGAAATGCCCTTGACTGGTCAACTACCCGTGCATGCAGAATTGCGTGGCAAGAGCAGTTACTCCTAGACTTAAAAATGACATGGTCTATGATTGCATGCTATATATATTTTACTGTCTGTTTAGAAGAGATTGTGGCTGTTTATTTCAATTTGATCAAAAATGTGTTACATTTTTAACAAAAAAGTTACATTTTTATTTTTCATATTCTTTGTTTTTCTCATTTAAAATGTAGCAGAAATGAACTGCAAAGGGCAAAAATACTTATTTGTACACCTTAAGGTTTGGTGCATTAAATTTGGTGTAGACTCTTGTGTGCTCTTTCTACCGTCACAAACATTTTCTGAAATTTTTTACTTTTGGCTGTTGGTTTAAAGATCAAAAAGACATTTATAATTTTTTCTTTATTTTTCTTTCATTGCTCAACAGAAATGTCTTTGTAGATGCAGTTCTGTTTTCATTTCCACAAATAGAAAGAATAATGGGAATAGAGAAATGAAATAAAGTGGAAAGGCACAAAGATTATATCAATTAGGCAGCTGAAAGAAGCAGAGCAAAAAAAAGCAAACAAAACCATCTGGTCCATTAAATGGGAAAATGGACTGGGAGCAAAGTCTAAAAGCTCTGAAGCCATTATCCGGGTCAAGCTTTCCCTGTTTAGCTGTTTTAGTTCACAGACCAAAGTGCAACGTGGGAAACCATCCACTCCCCCAGAACCCATTTTCACCTGAAAAAAAATTAATAAATAGAAGTTCACTGCATTGTGTGTCTGAAATAGCACTAGTGTCTAACGCAGCCTAAAACTGCCATATCTTACACGCATTTCACAATGATGCTGAGGCAGTTAGTGGTGTGTTGGTATGATGCGCTCCGCCTATAAGCTGGGGCAATGAAGCAGAACGGCAGTAACCCTGTTCTGGGTTGTCAGTATGTACAGTGTGCTCCGTGTGGCGTCCCCTGAGGCTGGCGCGGGGGGCTGAGTTTGAGAACCTGCTCTTCATGCAGGCAAAGAGGTTGCACAGCTCCTGCCGCACTTCCCTCTGCCAGCACGCGTACACCAGAGGGTTGAACAGGGAGTTGGACAGCCCCAGGAGCCACAGGTCATTCTCAATGATGTGGTACAGGTGGCAGGACTGGCACAGAACCTGCACAGTGCTGGCAATGAAAAAGGGGCACCAGGAGAGGGTGAAGCAGCCCACCAGCAGAGCCACGGTCCTCAAGGCCTTGACATGACCGCCGTACCGGTTGGGCTGGGGCACGCGGGAGCCGGCGAGCCTGGCCTGGCAGATCTGGTGCTGGTGGCCGCAGGCGATCTTGAGGATGTCCAGGTAGAAGTAGACGAAGATGGAGAGGACGGGGAAGAAGCAGATGCAGAAGATGATGATGATGCTCTTGGGCTGGATGACGGAGAAGAAGGTGCAGAAGCCTTGGTAGTGATTCTGCTGCATCTGCTGCACCATCCCGGGCAGGAAGCCCACGGTGAAGGACAGCAGCCAGAGCACCGCCAGGGCGACGGCCGTCATCCGAGGGCCCGTCAGCTGGGAGTAGCGCAGTGGCAGCTTGATGGCGACGTAGCGGTCCAGGGAGATGAGGAACATGGTGAGGATGGAGGCCGCCGAGGTGGAGGTGACGAAGGCCATGCGTAGCAGGCACCTGGTCTTGTTGGTCGGGGAGGTGTCGGCGTTGATCACCACGGAGGCTATGCCGGTGATGGCCAAGCCCACCAGGGCGTCAGCCAGGGCCAGGTTCAACACGAAGCACCAGCTCTGGCTGCCCTTCTTGCGAATGAGCAGGAGGAGGGCGGCGGCCACCAGCAAGTTGGTGGCGATGATCAGCATGGATCCGACACTCAGAATCCAGCCCAAGACCTCTGCGTCCATGCCTCTATGGACCACGGTGGTCTGCAGGGGTCCACCTTGTGTTGGAGCTTGGGTGTTTGCAGGCTGGCTGTCCACCAAGCATGTCCCATTGTCAACTGCCATGAACTCACTTGTGTCTAAAGACACTGGCAGCACGCGTCGAATAATCTGAGTTTGGAGTTGTCCTCCTCACCCTTAATCACTCTGTCATAGATTTGTTTATGCAGCACTCCAGAGTGGACTTTGACAAGGGAAGTATCAGCATTGTGAAATCCAAATTTCAAAAAAAAAAACTCACAGTGACGACTGTTAAAAGGCAAAGTCAAGTGGTGTCATGGAACATTCCTCGGTATGACAATGAATGAGTAGCTTAAATAGATAGTGAGACAGTGCCAAGACTTGTGACAAGAATTCAAGGACTGAATGAAGGATTATTCTCCTTTTCTCATCAAAAAAGAAAATATGTTACCGCCATCCAGCTCATGCTGGTGTCTCCCGACTCCTGAAAGTGCAGGATATCTTCAGAGCTCTCCCCGGTCTCCTGAAGCTGTGGTTTCTCTGGATTTAACCCTTTTCCAGCCTGGAGTTGGGCTTTAGTCCTATTTTTGTCTGAGAGTCCTGTATACAGACATCCCGGATGGAGGGGCCATCTTATACAAGAAATCTCTTTTTTGGGCGACAAATGAATAAACAAACAGAATCTAAGCAAACAACCAAAAAAAAATATGATCGGTATCAACTGTGCAGATGGTGAGGCATATATCCTGTTTTCCAGAAGATGTCAGTCCGCTGTAGTTGGAAGTCTTTGTGGTCGTGGCTGCGGCCGTGGCTGTGGCAGTGACTGCGTCCAGATGCTTGAAAGTGAGATCATGAGGAGGGAGTGGATTTACTGTGGCGAGTCTCCTGGGAGGGATTCTAATGCAGTTCCATCCGCTTTGTTTGTGGCAGCCAACTGTTTGCAACAGGCATTTGCCATAAAACACAGCACGACCATACTAGGGAAAAAAAACATACCCCAGTACATGTCTCATTGGTGAGTTTGGTCTCTTTTCTAACAATTTACTCGCAAGATTCTCTCAGTGATCTTTGTCTGGTTCAGGTACGTTTGCTTGAGGTAGAAAGTGTTGTCCAAAGTCACCGAAGAGGTTTAATTTTCTCTAGATGGATCCCCAGAACATCAGTCAGTCCCATCACATCATGGTGTGCAGTGGCATACAGGTACTGTAATGCTGTGGGGACATTTTGGATGAAAGGTACCCTCCATATGCTCTTGGCTTTCCCCAGTTGCTGGTTATTGCAGAGGGTGTATTTCAGTGTTGCTTTTTCCTTATGTACACAAATTTAGATAAAGATGGAGAAAGAGGGAGGGGGGGGGGGGGATTAGGAGGAGGAGTAAGAAAGAGGTAGAAGGTATTTTTTCCGAATCGTTCAGCAATATTCTGTTACTGTAAATTACACTGTCTTCTGAGTAGATTTTATAAATACAGGGATGGTTGCAGTGTAGTCAGTTAGGGACATCAATTTTGTTGAAATACTCAACATTATTATAAATTTAGCCATATAAATGGCTATAAATTAGCCATATAGGCCCATCGCAAATATCTAGTATGTGTCACAGTCTCTACCTAATAAGGCAATCTCCTTCACTGACGTCTTCAATTTGTTTACCCTGTACTGCACGTTCTTCCCCAACAACATAAAAACATCACCACCTTCACAGGTCCTGGTTCAGGATTTGCATTGCTTAGACCAGGGGTGTCCAAACCTCTCCTGGAGGGCAACTTGTCCTGCATGTTTTAGATCTCTCCCTGCTCCAACACAGCTGATTCAAATGATCAGTTTGTTATTCAGCAGCTTCAGGAGTTCATAACGAGTTGATCATTTGAATCAGCTGTGTCGGAGCAGGGAGAGATCTAAAACATGCAGGACAAGTGGCCCTCCAGGAGAGGTTTGGACACCCCTGGCTTAGACCATTCCAACTCTTCACTCTGTGTCGCTAGATTACTTCACCTCACCCAGAATGCTCTTGGTAGACTTAAGCATGCACATGTCTTGTTTCTGCTTGTTTCCATAGAAATGGCTTCCAGTCCTTATTCACATAAAATACAAGACCCAGAGCACCCAAGTCCCATTCATACCATCATTTGGCCTTATAACCGTGGAAACATTTTCTGCTTGTTATAATCTCACTTGCTCCCCAGTGGTGGAATGAAACACCTACTACTTGCAGACATGTGCATCATCAAGAGCAATTAAAAATGCACCTGTTCACACCTGGTTCCCAGAACTGGGGCACACCCTATATCTAACACTGATTATTTGATATGGTAACCCCCTCAAGCAAAGAGCAAAGTAGCTCTTTCAAATCATTGTTAGTCACTATGTATATGGTTATGAATCATTCTTTGGCACTACGTGAACACTATGATATAAGGTAATATTGATCTCACAAATCATCGTTAGGATCTTTGTGTATATGAGTATGAAGTATGTATCTTGCTTAAGGATAAATGGTAGACACTAGATGTATTTTGTAGTTGTGCTACATTAGTAAAATTATCACTACTGACTGTTTACATTTTACACTGAGTTTCAGGTTCATGCTCATGTTATTGACTGTTCTGTACCTTTGTTGCTGATGATCCTGTGATTATGTATTTAATGTATCTTTTCATGATACTCTTATCATGAGAGATTTATAAAGCTACCTACCAAATACATAATAAAAAAGTATATTTGAGATTTATGACAATTTTATTGCACCAAGGACTTGGAGCTACAGGTATGATGATTGAGAGTACTGGTGGTTAGTTAAAGTTTTCATACTTTGCCACAGCCATATAAAGATAACCAAATCTCATATGCACATTTTGTTCTTTTTTAAAATTGTTATGTTTGCAAAAAATTAAATAAAAATGTTATAACATCATCTTCCTGTGTCTGTGTTGTCATTGTTCCTACCAGTATTATCTTGTGATCGTTTACACTGATTTGCCCGATGCTCGGTGGGGTTTGCTTGTTCCAATACAAATTTCTATTAGAATACTGTAAAGAATGATCACATATAACATACTGTGTATCAAATGTGTGTATTGGATCTAATTAGTAATATAAGATTGTATATGATTCTAGGAATAAATGATTGTAATGTAATTTAATGTAAGACTACTATACAAGGCACAGTAATACATCATTTATTGGACATAAAGATGAATACAGCACTATAGAGTTTACATCTGAATACATGTGTGTAGGTTATGTTAAGAAATACACATGTAGATAGTGAAACAATACACTGTCAAACAGCTCATCATAATTACAGTTCAATGTTCTATCATGGTATAAAAATACAATTAGAAATAACAAAAATACACTATCTTGGTAGTAGCTCTGCTAAAAAGGTTTTTTTTATTTTTACAATGTGTTTCGAAAGCATTCACATTCAGTGCTGAAGAGTGTGGGGGGCTGAGACAGTCACGTGTGCCAAATGTGGCCATTCTCTTTGCCAGCACCACTGTCATTCAGAGTTTCTGTGCTTTCTGTGATTCACACACACACATACACACACACACACACACACACAAAAAGCTTAACAAACCCAGCGCCCTGAAAAAAAAAAAAAAAACCCAATGGCGAAGCGAGTCATCTGTGTGTGTGGAGGAAGCGCCCTCTGTTTGCAACAGGAACAGGCATTAAACCCAGGAGCCGCTGTCATACAATGAGGGAATGTTATTCACCCCTGCTAGACTTTTCAGCGCCATTCAAAGCAAACCATGGTCAGCAATAATTGTGCACACTGTCCTGCACAAGCAGGCATTTCCAACCCTGTCGACACAGAGCTCTGTTCCCGCTCTCGATCTGATGCTCGTCTTACACAGGCCCTAACCAGCCAAGTTGAACAAGTTCAAAATTGTATTTCCATTTTTTTTTTCAAAGAGGAGGTGCTAATCTTTGCTGAATCCTGAAAATGTCCTTAAAGAGGAGACTCCTGTCGATACTGTTGTGCTGTGTCTATTGTGTGGCCTCGTTGTTCTGCCTCCACCCAAACTACCACAACTGCATCTCCTCTGGAGCCCGGTGAGTACGCACTTCTCTGTATGCGTGTGCGTGTGTGTGTGTGTGTGCATGTGTGTTGTGTGCGTTTGTGTGTGCGCATGTGTGTGTGTGTGTGTTTGTCTGTGTGTTGCCATGTCTTAGTAATGTTCTAATGGATGTCAGTGTGTATAGTATGTTAGGGAGTGAGTTGGTGTCTCTGCCATCTTACTTTTAAGGATAAGAACCCAAAAAACCTTCTAAATGATATTAAATGACTTATGAGTTAAACTGTATTTAAGAGTTATGAAGCACTTGTCTTTATGACTTTTCCTTTTTTATAAAATAGTAATTAAAACACGCATTCCAAAACGCATACCATTTACTGAGCGCTGAGTGACATTTGCATGCCATTGTTTGCTGTTTTTGGCACTACTGACTACAGGACTATGTGTGTGTGTGTGTGTGTGTGTGTGTGCGTGTGTGATTATATGGGCACGCACACGTGTGTGGACACGTGTATGTGCCACGCATGTTTGTGTGCGTGTACGCATTTGTGTGTGTGTGTGTGCGTGTGTGTGTATGTATGTCTGCTTAATCTATTGCAGGAATCTGGTGACAGTTGCGCAGCAGCTGTACCAGCGGGTTCTGAGGCTACTGCGTGCGACTCTGTGAACCCAGCACATTTCCCACGCTGCCCCTGGAGCAGCAGCTTGCCCGCCCACTCAGAGGATCCGCAGTTTTCAGCACTTTGTCTACACTGCAGATCAAGCACTTTCAAGAGATGTGACGCTAACTTTGGACTTTTTGTGGGACCTTGATTTCACATAAGATTGGGGAAATGGAATAATTATATGCAATTTCTCAATAACAAACAGTTACTATAGATTAATTTGTAGCTTCTATGTACTAGTATTGTTGTACAGTCAAAGTAGGATCAAAGGAGAAACTAATAATATTTTAATTCACATTTATATTTGAGAATCTATTGGTTGTGACTCAAAATGGCCCTCTTTTTGAAGAATGGTATGATCATAGTAATTTGGAGTACATCCCTGATCTCTATATTTTATATTGCTTCTATTTCTTTATGTTATTGTATAGATTAGTGGTTTGTAATGAAAATGCGATTGGTAAAATTTTTCACTCATTCATTTTCTGAGAGGAACATCTTGTTTCTCATAGACAAAGGATTCAGGGAGCGATGGAGACTCATGCCAATGCACAGAAAGCTACTGTTACGCTCAGCAGTGTTCTGAGACTGTAGTCTGACATTTGCTGTGCCAAGGCATGCGGATCCCTTTTTTCATTAAACACATGTTCTGTCACTATTTGGAATCTAGATTGTCCTGAAAAGACAACCCTGGATGCTGAATATATAGATGGAGGAGGCGCAGCTCTCTGTTAACAATGAGCAGAGTGTTAGTGGCAGAGGTGTCAGTGACAGCATGCAAAGCAATAAGTTTGAGTAACTGCAATGAACTGTAAGCTGCAGATGTTCATGTGGTGATCCTATACACAGCTGCATATCAAAGGCCCACCATCAAATTCTCATTGCAACGATGGCGCAATCTCTAGCTAGGCCAGACTGGGCCCGCTTTCAACCGAAAAAAAAAAGCCTCAGCGTTGCCCTCTAGAGGAGACTAAAGCTGATGACTTTGATTTCCATGGATTTGGAAGAAGATACTTGTCGTCTTGGTTGGATCTGCGCAGCATCTGTGCAGATCCACTGATGCCTTCCTGTGCACTGAGCCCACGATGTTACCCAATTCGTATAAAATAAAGATGAGTGGATCTGCACAAATGAGACCCAATGAAGACTAGACAAACTTGACCACACTTCGGTGAGAGGCCAACAACCTCAATACACAGCAGGAACACTTGTCCAACATTCTCCACGCAAAACTAATGAACACAATAGGGATAAAGCACTCAAACATAGCCTCCCTGATGTTACATGAGATGAGACTGATGCAATGATGAGATTGTATATTTTATAATGATAAAACTGGTTTTGAAAATATACTGAAAATGTGTAAAAAAAATTTGATATGAACTGCATTCCTTTTATTTTACAAGAATAAAAAATAAATTGATATTTAACATGATTATTTTGGTGTGGTGTACAGTGTCCTTTGTAATTACATTTTATTACTGTTGAAAATTTAATTCTAAAATAGGATCCTCTAATGGGATTTAGATTTGTTTAACTGAACTGGAGGCATTAGTTTTCCTACAACCAGTAAGATAATCAGACTTCTAAGTGTCCATCACCATACCTGAAAAAGTAAAAACAGTATAGCCAAGAAACTCTCCAGTTCCCCCCTTTAATCCACACACACTTTTTCAAAACATTTGGGATAAAGTTGGTACATACATGTGGTCAAGCCCTTGAAAGTACTGTATGTTGCAAAATGGCAACCAACCATCTCCTCCGAGATGCAGTCCCCAGGAACACTGTAATATTATAATATATTATATTAATATATTCCTTTAAACATAGTTTGTAAATAGGACTTTGGAGCATTCAATTATACATGATTGTATGCTTAGCAGTGGGATGGATCTTGGGGTGCGGTTAATTCTCGTCATTATTTCAATTATCTTGAGTGAATATCTTACAACAATAACTTACAGCATCAGCTTGTTGGTCTGTTTATGCAATGGTGAGGTGTCAAAAAGAATAATGGGCAGGGAATGATTTTTTTTTAAACTATCATTTTTATCTTTTCATGAATGATTCATGGTGCTGATCACACATTCAGCATGTTTAAATTAAATCAACAGCAATCACCTGTTTAATCTCCTCCCATCTGGCAGGAGATTCAGATGCATTTCAACTTGCACAACCAGACTGAAGGACAGCTTTTTCCCCAGAACTGTAATGCAGCTGAATACAGCCCCCCCCCCCCCCCCCCCCCCCCCACACACACACACACACACACACACACTCCACCTCCGATAGAAGGTGACAATGAACCATGGACTACCTCACATGCAGTAATGACATCACTATGTGCAATGAAATATATAGATATATATATATATTTTGCAAATATATGGACACCAAGTGCACTACACTTTAATGCAATGCAATGTAATACAATAATACGGGCATGTGCCATAATCAGTTACATGTGCAACAGAGATTTTTATGGTAACAGCTATGGAGTATACCACTACTATACCACAACTTCAAGTGTGTTTAATGGACATGGACTTCTACATACTCTTGCTGACTGTCCCTGTCAATGCACAGACACTTTATTATTATTTATTTATTTTTCATACACTCCTCATATTTTATACACTCATACATTTTGCATATAATGTTGTTGTTTTTGTTGTTATATGTTGTCATGGCACTGACACAAGGTAGCAGCTGCAATTTCGTTGTCCTGAAGAATGGTAATAAAGCTCTCTTATCTTATCTTACCTTGTCTAAAATGCTCCAAGGCTGACCCCTCTCCCACTACTCTTCAAACGTCTCTCTGAAACCACCGGCATGCCTAAAGACTGCTTAAAATAGTGGTTTAAATGTCAAGGGCATCTGAACACCCACCTCAGTGACTATATGCGATTGTATAATGCATGGCCCCAAGGGTGCACACTCTCCCCTTTGTCATACACCTCGTATTATAAATTCTGGGGCAGGAATTCTGCTGGTGGAAATGCTGTCAATTTTGCTTATGCTTCAGTTATAAGCAACTTTCCCACTGACCCACCTTAGCTTTTGGGCAGCTATACCTTAAGTGAACTGGGCCATTCTGCAGCAAACTGGCCGGGGCTCAGAATTTGTTAGCCAACCCCATTAATCAATAGCTTAATCTCCAGGCCCGATAGGTCAAGCAAAGGCAGGCATAGTTACCCTGTGTAAAAACCTCAGCAGAGTGTGCACACTGTAACTGTAAAATAACAAATGTTCAAACTAAAAACTCTTGTATAAAAATGTTAATTGTGGAAACAATTAACATTTCGGTCAGTATGACTAAATCCAAAAAAAAAAAAAAAAAAAAATCTGGATATTTTACACATTGATGGACAACTACAACAAAGTTAACTATGTTCAAGTAAACAGAACCATGCTAACCATTTTTATTGTTCTTTGACTGAAATTGTTTCTGCATAATAGAAGGTCATATTTGCTCCAAAACGATGAGTCACTCATGATTTATGAAACATGCCCTGTAAGTGACAACACTTTGTAGACTAAATTTCAGACACTTGCATCAGGTCAAGTTTCTACATTTGTCTAATAATTGGAGTAAAAAGATGATTGATACCAAAAAAACACCAAATTTCAAGCCACAAAACATTCCATTACCAGAACTATTAACTTGCCAAACCATAAAACAATGCAGAGCGTTTAGTCTGGCTACTGATCAACATCTGTAGTAAAGCAGTAGGGCATTTTTCCTGAGGCATAAATCAGGACTGAGATAATAAAACAGCTGCCTTCCTTTAACAGTGTAACTTCTGATATTGCTATTGACCGTTTTCAGAATACTGAAAATGTAACTGAACTGTATTCAAAAGAGCCCCTGTGGGCAATACATGTGTGCATGACTCCCCCATGTTTTCAGCTTGTTTGAGCACATTGCGTACATTTATAAACTGTGTTCTTACGTTTCAGATTTCCTTGCTATACGCCTTTGGGTTAACGATCAATTTAGGCCTATCACTCAAAAAATCAAGTGAGTAAAATCTGACATGAAATGAAATGAGTGAAATGTTCTCTACCTTTGAGGAAACTTCACATTTCCTCTTTGTCTATTTGCACATTCGCGCATTTCCTCACTGTCCCACTTAGATGCTTTTGCAGATGTGTTAAAATGGACACATACTACAGATGGTTTACATCCTTTGCAAATAGCAATTATGTAAAGGACTGATTAAGTGATGTGCCTTTTTAATGATCAAATTTAAGCGAGTATTTTCATTTAAACCCGAGATGGACACCAAGACACAACTGACACAATGTTTTGTTTGTTTTCATTCTAAGCAACTGCAAAAGATTTTGGGCAAGTACTTAAATGACTAACAGGGATTGAAGTTGTTAAAACAAGGACAGACTGTTTTTTGAAAAGATTAAATCAGACTCTAAGTTTAGCAGCAACATGTGATTCAGTTTAAAAAGAGCCTATCAGGGATATGTTTAACCATACAAAATCACAAACTACTTCATATTACTGTAACGACAGCAACAACAACAACAATAATAATGACAACAACAACAATAATAACAATAACAACAATAATAATAATAATTACAATAATAATAATAATTACAATAATAATAATAATAATGTTTAATCTTCAGTTCAGTTTTATAATAAGTGCCCACTTTTGTGTGGCTGTCAAAGATTTAATGGGTTTAAAAGTATTGGTCGGTTTAAATCTAAATAGAACGGAATGCGTTGTCTGTGGTTACACAGTAAACACACATTCACCGTGTGACAACTTTCACAGTTCACGGTCAGAAATGTGACTTTGAGAAGGTGTGTGACATCACACCCCCCGCACAATCAAGAGCTTCCGCTGTATCATTTCCTGTGCCTGCGCGCTGATGGGCAGCTAACATGTAGACGAAGTTTTGCACTGTTTAATTTATTAACTTAGCTACTCTTCAGGTGGTCGACAGCATGGAGAGGAGAAGAAATTAGCGCAAGGTTCATATCCACGACACAGGTAAGCGCCGTTCAAGTTGTTTTTACTTTGCGCGCTGAGTAATAAAGGTTGCTTTCATTATTCTTAGTTCGTAGCTAACTAGCTAGCTACCAGGGCACTTATGGTGGTGGTCGACTTTAAAAACTATCAAGCTAGCTGAGGAGGGTTTTACGTCTCCTTGCCGATTTTTCATTGTATTGAATGTTATTTGCGTTTGATACATAGCTGCTTAAATGCAACAGCGTTTGATACTTTTGCATTCCTTGTTACATTCCGTGTAAGCGCACCGCAAACGCATCGGTTTAAGCGTGTTTCAGTGGTTTGCTAGCTAGCTAGCTAGCCGGCTAGCGTGCTTGGCATAGAGACGGCGAGGCTGTCATTTGCGCCGTCTCGTATTAGGAAGTGGGCATGTCTAAGACCGATCTTTAACCAACTGATGCTCAGGAAAATTGGATTGGCTTGTACTGTAACCAATAGCATTTGGCAAGTTTTACAATGGTGCTTGCATGAATTTTTAATTCCCGCATTTCATTCCGGTGCAGAATTCTGCAATGTTGCAGACGTGGTCGGGAATCTGTAAATTGGAGAACGCAATGATAGTGTTCGTGCGCTTAAAAGTGTTTATATGTTTGTATTGGGGTGGTTTGTTCCTCCTATTAGCGGGTCTCCATCAGACTGAAGGAGCAAGCACAGAGATGACCAACATGAACTGGAAACCATTTATCTACGGGGGGATGGCCTCCATCGTCGCAGAGTTTGGTAAGCCCACTAATGGATGCATTGTATGTAGGAACTAGCTTGCTAGCGACATGCCTACCATCCTGCCTCAGCAAAAATTTCTGCACCCGAGTCGATATAACCATGCAACGCAGAAGAACAGTTCCGTCTGAAAAATCATATTCTTATACAGATGCACCGGCTGGCTGTATTCAGCTAATGCAGAACAAAGGAGATAACACAGACTTGTGCCACATTTGATGCTATTTTAATTGGAGCGTTTAGACTTGCTTCATACACCTTTACCCAGGGTGTGTTTCTGGTACGGGTATGCAGAATAAGACGAATACATCGATAGAGCTACTCAGTGCAGCTAGCTATAAAGATAGCCTAATTGCTAGAAATTATAGGCACCTGCGACAAACATCTAGAACCTGTGGTGCTATCGTCAACAAGTTAACTTGACTATCTAAATGCTCTCTAAAGGTGTCTGTTTAAAATACAGCATGCCTGTGCCTGAGTATGTCACAGCTGTACTGGCGCATAGAATGGCAGCGATAGGGCATACACAAGTTTGATTTTGATGGTCGCATTCCGACGTCGGATGTGCGCATGTCATTCAGCCATCTGGACCGCTCATCCTATTCACGGAGCGTACTACTGTACAAAAGCTGGCACACAAAACGTTAAGATCGGTGGATATGCGCAGATATAAGATCCGCAGATCCGACCTAGAGAAACGCGCCCTGTTGTGTGCAGGCCGGTTGTGCTTTTTCAAACCTGTTTTATATTACTGACGAACTGAAAGACGCTCGCAGCTCTAGGTTCTACCAGATGTGAGGATCACGAGCCTGCGGGTCAAAATTTGCTCAAAGCCCAACACATAATAGTACTCCTGTTATGAAAAACGTCGTTGGTGCCGTTTCAGGGCAGACTCAGATGCTGCGTAGGAAAGTGACAGCGTGAGCACAGCTCGGTGCGGCATTCTCTGACTGCGCTGTCTGTGTGTCTATTGACGTGTAATGCGAGTTGCTGTAACCTGCCAGGCACCTTCCCGATCGACCTGACAAAGACGCGGCTCCAGGTTCAGGGCCAGACCCAGTGTATGGAGATCCGGTACCGGGGCATGTTCCACGCCCTGCTGAGGATCGGGCGAGAGGAGGGTGTCCGAGCGCTGTACTCGGGGTGAGAGCTCATCGTCCTTAGAGCACTAAAGCTCTCTCTTTCTGGCTAAAATGCTAAACCCTGTCAGCTATGTCCATCTATGTTGCCTTGTCTGAGAAGAGGTCTAGGTTTTGGCCATGCCACATGAGGACAGCATTACATTGTTTGTGTTTTCATAAAACTGACTGGTCACTCATAAGAATTAAAAAAGGGCAAACTGGTGTTCTAGTGAGCGTTAAGCCTGCTTTAGTTTACTCATTTCCCCATTTGTGTCTGCTCTGTTGAAGGATTTCTCCAGCACTCCTGAGACAGGCCTCTTATGGCACCATCAAGATCGGCACCTATAACACTCTGAAGAAGCTGTTCGTGAGCAGACCAGAAGGTGGGCTTGAATGTTCAGACTGTTTTTTTTTTTTTTTAAATTAAAAATTTGTTCTCAAAAAAATGAATGGATTGATCTGAAAAATTGGGAGGCATGAAAATTTATGATTTTTTTAAACCCCCCACCCCCCACCCCTTTCACACAAGTGGCTAATATGTGATAAACCAGGATGTGAGAGTGTCTTTTTGTAATATGAAGCTTTTAAACGTGCATTACAGCAGCAGAATGGGTCAGGGCATGAGACCTTGGGGCTAGGGGTAGTTAGGGCCTCTGATTTTCCGTTGCTGTAGAGCTGACCTTTGGAAATAGAAAAGGGCACTGCGCACAGAAGGCCTCTTTTCAAAGGGAATCAGACATTTCGAATGGAATGTAATGGATTTCTGTTAGCCATGTTGATCAATTTCACCTAGCAGAGACATCCCTCCTTTCTCACGGTGGTAAACGACTAGCAACCTGTGAAATGCTTGCAAGCTAGCTCAGAAAAAATCAACAGCAATCTAACTAGATTGAAAAACGCTCCCAACATTACAGATATGAATTTTGTCCTGTATTGCTTTAGTATGCAGTGGTAGATAATTGATCATTTTCCCCATGTTTTCTGTTTTTGTTCGTGGAGCTCACGGACACGCTGCCTAGTCAGAACAGTAAAGGTACAAAGTTCAGCACCACATGGGCAATACTGAAAATCGAGCACCACGGTGGAGCTGCAAGGTGACAGCGGTACCTTACTTTGGCTTATGCAGCTAATAAGAATAAAAAAGACCCATTACCATTGTGATCAAAATGGAAAAAACTTCTCCCTGTATCCTTCGCTGTCAAAGATCAGCTTGATTTGTTGAAGTAAATCTCACAATTTACTTGGTATTGTACCACCTGGCTTCCTCCTTTTGTCAACTCCATACTCATAACTAGTTCTGGTAAACAGAGTCTAGCTAAACCAGGATCACGTCCAGGACTTGGCAGCCTGAAGTGACCAACTTTCAACCAGCACTCCACCACTGACTGGCCTTTTCAGCATGCCTTTTTTAGCAGAAATACGTGCTAGTGGAGATAGCCTTCCAGCTCTGTAATGTTGTTGAAGGTTCTCAGGAAATAGTTGTTGAAGATACGCACATTGGGTTACACAGATCAATACTGCGCAAACACACAAGGTTGCTTTTTCTCTGTAGCTATTTTATGTGTTCCACACGATTACCACACACACACATCTTGACACAAGCTCAAGAAGTATGCTTATGTATTCAGAAGTGGCAACGAGTTTGGGAATTATACAAGCTCTGACATTTAATACAGTGCTTTGAGTGACCCAAGAATTACATTTGCTGCCAATGGGGAAAAAAACTACCATACCCAAAATGGGTTCATGAGTTGCAGGAATAAATCATTGACCGGGACGAGCTTTTGAATGTCAGAACAGAACTGATGGCTTTTGATTAAATAAAATAAAAGACAAATGCATGATTTTTGGTCTCTGTAGGAAATCTTAGTGTCACTTCAGCTGTGATATTTTACAAATTCTTTTCTTTCTCTTGCATGTTTTTCTTTTATGGATTGCATGGATATTACCAGCCACTGACTCATAGATTCACTGATGGGCTGTAATCAGCATTACAAAATGAATCAATGCAGTATCATGTTTTGTTGGAAACAAATTTTATTTAGCAACTTTTTGCAGTAAACAGTTTTTTTGTAATTTGGTTTCGGATTTGTTGCATTGGTCACAGAAAATTGCTTGAGTTATTGTAGTACAAAGAAACTTAAAGGGAAAAGGGCTGTTTTTGTTGTTGTTACAATTGATTGTATTTTTCATAATAGAATGCACCTTTTTAAGAATGGAAAATCAGAGGTCCTATGACCCCCAGGTGGGTCACTGCTATTGTACATTTTATACACTCATTTCCTACAAAATGTACAATCTTTTTTGCATTTAAGTTGCCTTCAAAAAGGCTATTTTCGAGGCAAACAAGTAACGTGATGTAATGAAAGACCCAGAAAGAGTTGTTCTCCCCCTCCACCGCAACAGCCTTATGTGTCATTTTAAATCACTACTTCTCTCACCCCTGAGTCATTAATGCATTACCACTCCCAACCTTATGGGTGCGAATGACCTTGCAGGCTTGCAGGACAGGGCAGTAAAGCTGTCCTGTTGTGGCCAAGTTCTGGGGGAGTGGAGATACTGCTGCACCCTCAGACACCCGAGCTGGGTCGTGCCATTGTCTCTGTGCTGGCCATTGTGTTGGAACAGGAGGGTTGTGATGCCTTGAATGGTGGGAGTTGCACTGTGGGAGAACAGGGGTTCAAATGACACCCTGTTCCCATGAAATATTCTGATTAGGCCTCGGGGGAGCATTTGTGACATGCATGTTTAAAATCTCGCTCCAAGCAGTTTTCGTCCAGACGAATCCCTCGGTCAGAATGAATCCTCCAAGGCTCTCTACTAGATTAGCTGGAGTTAGACTGACAAATGAGCCGACGCAGGGTATTAGCCAGCATAATCGCCAGGGTGAAAGCCTGTAAGGCAGAGCTTGTAAGATGCTTGTTTGTTCAGTTTGCCTCAGTGAAGATTTTTAAAACTGAGAGCATCTACCATTATTTACCTTCAGTCTAAACAAACGAGCAAAGAGCCGCTACAGCGGCGATCTGTATTCCACCACGTTTGCAGCTGCCCGGCTCTGGCTGGCTCCTCCAGGGTAGGTGTTTTCGATGCAGCGCTCGATGTGACGCCAGTGTGTCTGCACTCAGGCAAACAGTGGAAAGGATCATCTGGACCCCTGTTCTCAGGAAGCTGGGAAAAGAAATGAGCTTTTGGGATTACCCTGTTTGCTATGTCTTTTGTAAAGAAAAAGAATCTGTTGTTGCTTCTTCACTCTGCATGCTTTGCCAGGATGTGCCACTGTGTGTTGAATGCTTATTTTGATACAGGCTTTGGTTTGCCTGGTGGTTGGGGATCGAATGCCCGTTCTCCTGCCATTAAGAACGGCGAGCGGACCACACTAACTATTGGTCACATTGATCAAGGACGACTGTAACTATTGTTCTAAACTCGATCCATTTTTTTCCTCCTCCTGTGTCACACCTACTGTCATTGTAGAATTACCGGTGACTAGAGATCATTTTGTCCTAACACTGACTGTAATTGCTAAAAGGTCTCCCCTTTCAAATCCTTGCGCTGAATGGGCAGGGTGCAATCTCACGCTGTCTTTAATAGTCAGTTGGCACTGAGCTTTGTCATTTTGGCAAATCGTAAAGCCATATGAGCCGCACATTTTTGGTGTTAAAGTGGATAATGGTCTTTTTTTTATTTTTGCTTTGCTTTTTTTTTTGTTTGTAATTCTGTTAATTTACCGGAAATAACTCATCAGAGAACTGCATGTTTCTTTGTTTATTTCGTGTAGTGTTTTTTTTTTTAGCATTTAATTCTAATGAAAATCTAATCCTGAAGAATTACTGCGTTTTATGTGGTACCGTACCTCTGTCTTTCTTGCACTTCTCTATTTTGTGTGTCTTCGGTGCATTACTTGTACAGCCTAATGGCCTGCACCTCTTTGCTCTTTGCAGATGAGACCATGGTCATCAATGTGTTTTGTGGGGTTCTGTCTGGAGTCTTGTCGTCCTCTTTGGCCAACCCTACCGATGTTCTAAAGGTAAAATACTTCCTCTGGGCAGTGGCAGTGTGTAAAATATCTGTTTTTAGGTATGACTGATGTATACTGTGCATCTGTGTGTGAATAAACGTGTGTGTGTGTGTGTGTGTGTATTATTTTTATATAAATGTTGAGGTAGTATTAGGCTGATGTTATACATAGTTGTAGCATGAAAGAATGTTGCTCGTACCAGGAATGATTTTGAACTGTAAATTTCGATATTGTCTTGTTGAATTGAGTCAGGCTGTGTTGGATTGCCTCATCTGACTATGCATGAGATGAAGAAGGCACGCTCCCTTGTCTCATGAGTCAGACCATCTCCCACACAGTTTGATATAAATGATATACTGGTGGGTTAGTAATTGAGCCTCTTGGCTTGGTTTTCTCTCGGATGATGTTTCAGATCCGCATGCAGGCTCAGGGCAGTCTCCTCCAGGGCAGCATGATGGCCAACTTCATCAACATCTACCAGCAGGAGGGGACCCGAGGGCTATGGAGGGTAAGTGTGATGGTGACAGTTAGGGGTTCACCTCAACCATTGCACATTGTTAGTCAGTAACTGTTAGCTTGGACAGTGTCCGTTTTTCACTATCTGATGGTAGAGGAGGGATGTCTAAAATGGATAGTTAAAAAAAAATACAAAGTGGTCATTATTCTGTCAGTTACTAATTCCTTCCACTGTCCTCACAGGGTGTCATCCCCACTGCACAGAGGGCAGCTATTGTGGTGGGCGTGGAGCTTCCTGTCTATGACATCACCAAGAAACACCTGATTCTGTCCGGCCTCATGGGAGATACCATATATACACACTTCATGTAAGTTCAGCTCTGGGACCTCACTTTAAAAGCTACAATGTATACAGTCCTGTGATCTATATAGGTTGTAGATTGTATAAGCTGAGGAGGAACCATAAGGTTGAGGGGCTTGTTTGTACTTTCAACACGTATCAGCGTAATACCCCAGTGTGTCAGGTACAAGTTTCCACAACCATGAAGTGATGTTATCACCTGCAGAAAGGACACTGTAGACAGCCCTAAGTGAAGAGAAAATTGCCCACTCCAGATTGTGTAACAGCAAGATGGAGCGCTGGCTGGTGCATTTGGTGGCAGTATGGTAATTATGTTATCTCACTGACATGTAAATGTTCTGTACCTTGTCTCAGACTAGGATGGTCTGATTTGCACAGGGCAGCAGGCTTGTGTGGGCCTGTTGAAGTGAGTTGTTCTGTGGGCCTGCAGTGATTACTGTTGTTACCATTGCTTTATTATAATGCTACAGTTGCCTTTGTCACAGATTGTTCTTGCCATAGAAACGTCTTGTTGGTTCAAAGTTAGAATTAATTCAGTTTACTTACAGATTTGTTTTGTGTGATTTTACTTTCTGTTCCGTTGCTATATGTCATTCCTTTGTTTATGATTCTTAATTGTGTATGAATACATTTAAAATCTTAAAACTTCTTAATCTTTTTCTGACATGCTGCACAGTTTGACAGATGCACAACCAAAGAAGAATGAATACACCCACACACCCACTATTTTTTCCGTTCCATTGAAGCATTCACAGTTGTGTAAGAGTGAAAATTATGTTGCACCTCTCAATCAAAATGACATGTTTTAATTGAGTTATTTCAATGACATCAGCCACTAATTTGTCCATAATTCCCTCAGCTTTAAGTTCAGTCAAAACTGAGATGAATTTGGGGATCAGATCTGGTTCTGGACGGCACTGCATGAGATTAGGCTCATGTTAGTATTAAAAAAGGAAAACGGCATCACTCATTGAACTCAAAGAAAACAATGACTGGAAGAAAACAGGAACTGAAGAAAACGGAACTGGATTTGAAAATGAGACTCTGAATGTGTGCGGTTGTCTGAATGTCTGCGTGGTGCTGTAGAGGGTTAAGACGACCGGTCTTTGATTCTCTGCTGTGCCTCCATCTGTCCCCGTCGGCAGTTCCAGTTTCACATGCGGCCTAGCAGGGGCGCTGGCCTCCAATCCGGTGGACGTGGTGCGGACCCGCATGATGAACCAGCGCGTGCTGGCAGGGAGCCCCCTGTACAAGGGCACTCTGGACGGACTGATGAAGACCTGGAGGAACGAGGGCTTCTTCGCGCTCTACAAGGGATTCTGGCCCAACTGGCTACGTCTGGGCCCCTGGAACATCATTGTATCCTTTTATTTAAAAAATGAACCGGTAGGTTTATTTACATTGTGTAACCGCTCTGTAAGAACAGTATAGTTCCTTCAGTACAGTTCATTTACATGGGTTATAGTCTGTGTAGGATTGTAATAAACCCTGTGAGTTTAACACCACTTTTTATATAACGGGCACCTGGAGTACTGCCTGTGCATTGATTTCTTAGAATGCTTCCTTTTTCCAGTCACTTTTGTGAAATGTAGCTCAATTGAAATTACTGGCTCATTTGGGTCATCTGTTTTTATTTACATGAATTGAGCTACAGTTTTTAGGTTTGGTCAAGGTTATTCTTTCCCCACATACCTTTTTTTGGGTAACCATTCAGAGGAAAAAGTAGTATAACAGGCAGATTAATAATTCTTTACTGTTTTTACAGCAAATTTATTCAATCACTTCATCAGTTGTATGGAGGTAGACTGAATGAGATACAGCCAGAGTGAAGCTGCAATAATTAAAAGATGAGAATGAACTAATACACTTAAATTGCAATGATTCTTTCAGTTGCAATACTTGAACAAATTAAAAACTGACCGTTAACTGCAGGACACAAAGCTGTTTTGTCCACACTTCAGTGGTCATTTCACTATAAATGGGGCAACATTGTAAAAATCTCAAAGAGCAGCTTAATCCTTTTTCAGTTTAAATTTGACTCATACTCAACGGGATAGAAAATATGATTGGATTTAAAATGCAGCTAAATAAAATGAGTAGTATTAATCTGGGATTACGTAGCTACTGTGATGTAGGGCCCAGGAGTGCTGATACTGGACAGTGTTCCCATGACCTCTAAATTTGATAGCTCCTTTGTGTGCTCATATTTCTAGGCAGACGTCCACTAATGTGACAAATGTACATCTTTAGACAGCAATAATAAACTAATGGCTATTTACCCTTAGTTTGAGGTACATACTGTAGAGAGACAGAGGCAGCTATAAGCAATATATGGTACAAGATCAGAGGGTTTTGTCATGGTATGTATTCTGACCCTGATTTATTCAATTTTTTTTTGTTTATTCTAGAGTCCATGTCAAATCATTACTGCCAAATTACTGTGAAATTAACTCTTTTTCTGGCATGACTGGAAATGGTGGCAGCTCGATACAGTCCATTTTGTGAGAATTCTAAAGTTGCAATATGGATATGTTGAAAAGTTAGTCATTATATGTGTATTGTATAAGAATGCTCTAGGACCTACTGTAATCCCTTGTGTTATCATAATTAGTACACTTTTATAGAATGTAGTCTGCGCTGGGCTATTATTCACTGAAGAGAATTTGGCTTTTAATGAGGTCATAGAAATTTATTGCAGAACAAAAATAGCTTTCCTGGACCACCAGATGGCGATGTCATTTTTTAAACCTCTTTATTTCTCTGCTTCAGACCTCAATTCTTTTGCTGCGTACTGAAAATAGCACTGAATGGCATTTTGGGTGGCTTTTTGTCTCTCCATCATGTTTCTAGAACATAGCACAAATGTGAATGACACATTTTATAAACCACTCATGCTCTCTTTGACATGTGAGAGGATTATAAAGGCCAGCATTAATTTTCATCGTTTGTCTTGGGTCTGCGATACCTTTTATTCATTCATGACTAAACTGGAGTCAGAGTTGTCCTTGACCGAATCCTCAGTTCTTCATCACCTATGAGCAGCTGAAGAAGCTTCCATTATAGCCAGGATTTGGAAGAGGATACTTCACTGGACCAGAGTGTGTGTGTGTGTGTATGTGAGAGTGTGTGTGTGCGCGTGTGTGTGTGCGCGTGTGTGTGTGCGCGTGTGTGTGTGCGCGTGTGTGTGTGCGCGTGTGTGTGTGCGCGTGCGTGCGCGTGCGTGCGCGTGCGTGCGCATGCGTGCGCGTGCGTGCGTGTGTGTGCGTGTGTGCGCGTGTGAGTTAAAGGGGGGGGGGCTTGGTGTTTCATCACTGAGTCCCTTTGTGCCCCAGCTTTCTGTCCTTGTACTTTCACAGTCCCTCCATTTTATCACTCCTTGCGTATGTATAGGCAAGTTTGTATGATTTTATTTTTTTGATATATATTTTTTTTGGTACCGCTTTTAAAAAAAAAAAAAATGTTTATTTATATTATGCTCCATCACTCCCTCACCCTGCTGTGAAGTTACCAATGATGTGACATTTGATTTAACTTAGTTAACAGAGTGGAGCAATATGCACTGCAGCCGAAGTTGTAGTTATTTCTTTGCATCTGTAGTATTTTGAATGTGCTAAAAAAAAATCTATGGCTGTCAAATGTAGGATGCCTTACATATGTGGAAGGTCGCATTGTTCTGACCACGGTCGGAGGTGGTCGGACACTGACCGAATAGGTTACGGGCTGAACACTGACCAGGTGGACGTCAGCTGGCCACGTGCTTACTCAGGAAAGCAGTGTGACACGCTATATGTCCGCAAGAGCGATACTTTGTCGCTGATATTTGAATTCAGGCCAAAATTCACACCAAAGCTGCAGACACTTTTAGCAACAATCTCTTATCAGAAAAACAAATATTGCACCCGGTCTCCTGATGCTCAGATTCATCAGTTTCATATTACTTTATATGAACTCCTTAAAAAATTGTAGTAATAGTGTGCACTGTTATAGTACAGTTTTACTGTAGGGCCCTTTAACATGTAGCATTTGATTTCTAGCCTGACGCCTTCTGACATATCACTTAGGCACGAAACAAGGTGTGAGAAATTGAGCTGGCTTCATTTTGGGTAAAAACTGGATATAATTTCTATATCCACTTACTGTTCCAAGCTTGGATGTACGGTGTTCTACTCAAAATGGCAGAATTCCAGCATGATCTGACTTTATTCTCCATTTGAGTTAACTGGCTCATCAGAGTTGAATTGGGATTTTTTTTTTTTTTTTTTTTTGAAAACTGGGACCATCAAAGCTTTGAAAATGGATAAAGGATCATGCTTAATACATGATCTGCCTGGGGTGTCTGGGCAGGTGTGAAACTGCGAGGTCAGGCTACTGCTCCATGCAGTGAGATCTGCAGTTCAGTAGTGTGTAACTACAGATGTTCCTGCACCTTTTTTAGTTGTTTTACTTAATCATTGAATACAGGAAAAAAATGAGTCAATAGTGTATATATTAACCAAACATTTGAACAATTGCCTCCTTTTTCAGATTAAAGAAAAACAGAATTATGTACAACATGCTGGTATTTGGCAAATGAATGGAGAAAGTGAGAGACAGTGGAATCATAGGAGTTGCCAAGCGGCTGTGTCGTTCTCTTCTGTTGTGTGCATGTATTAATGAGCTACAAATGTAACTTGCCACTTGTACTGTAATGAATGTGGGCGTCTTCACGGCCAGACTGTTTGCCACAGTGCGCAGATGCACGTCCTGGGAATGGGGCGATCAACCAGATGCCTCCGACTTGCTCAGGTCCCGCATCGCCCCCGGTGTTCATATACTGAGTGCAGATGGAGGCTCAGCCAGTTACTGTAGGTATATGTGAAAGCGCCCCTAGGTGAAAGGTCAGAGAGTCCCTCAAAGTACGTGGGTCAGAGCTGGCCCAGCTGTATTTCAGTCAATTTACAAAATATATTTAAAAACCTTTTTTTTTCTTTTCCGAAACTGTACATATTACAGCACTCCTGCTGTTTTGGCCGACGTATATACGCACACACATATACATGCACATGCAGTTTAGCAGATTTAGTCGTATGTAGCACTGCTTCAGATGAGGTTTCTTTTTTGGTCATTATTAACACTTTCAAGTTGAGTATGCATTTGAATTGAAAGGCATGTAATATTTGGGAAGTTGGGTGCTGGTTTAGTGCCAAATTAAGCATGTAAATTTAAGGGGTCATGTTACAAGAAGAATGACTTAATTGTACTGTTACTTATTTAAAACTTTGTTTTTAATTTAATTTATTGTACTTCCATCCTGATGTGGTCTTGTCATACACATGCCTTCTGGTGTTTCATATAGTTCCAGTACATTTCGCATTGAAGATTGAATACCTTTAGTTTTTTTCTTTCCAAGTATTACAGTTAATACTGTTGTGAGGGGCATTTTCATTTATTTGGAGCTTGGACAGATAATGACAGTGAACGCAGCTGTGGGTTATTTTTTTTGGAAGGCCTTGCATTTCTTTAGGCCAGTTCTGTTGTGGACATGGTGCAGGCGATGCCCTCACAGTGTCGTTTGAGGAGCTTGTCTTTGGTGCCATAGAAGTTTCAGGATACACAGGAATAACACGTACGTTTAAGTAGGACTTTCACTGAATCTTTTGGATGTGTTGGCTTTTCGGTTTTGCCTTCTAGTGACTCAAATAATTATTATGTAAGGTGCATGTTACATTTCTTTCAAAAAAATGACAGTAATGACAGTGCTGCAGTGACAAGCAGGGGGACAGCGTAACCCACAGGTTGTGACGCGTGTTTGTGTTGCTGACAGATTTTATTTTAATTTCTTTGATGTACAGATTCATAAACTGCACTACCTTTTCTTTCACTCCTGTGCTGCATAAGGTAGGCTTGATGTTATTAGCTTTATATCAGAGTTTTAAAAACAAACCAAGAATTGATTTTTTTTTTTTTTTTGTGAAGAATGTACCCCCAGTGTGAGCCAATGACTAACCATCAAGAATCAAGGTTCTCTATGTATGGAAAAAGTTCTTCAGTTTTTCTATCATAGCCTTGCTATAGAAACAGCTGTTGGATCCCCCATTTACCA
Organism: Megalops cyprinoides; assembly: GCF_013368585.1. Taxonomy (NCBI): domain Eukaryota; kingdom Metazoa; phylum Chordata; class Actinopteri; order Elopiformes; family Megalopidae; genus Megalops; species Megalops cyprinoides. The sequence continues at coordinate 47,072,499 of NC_050585.1, read as the reverse complement.
CCCATGTTACCAGCCATGGTTTGCACTTCAAAATCTCTTGCATTGTCCCACAGCATGCCTACAGGCAAACAGTTGAGCTTTTTCCCCCCCCAAAGTGTTGTGGATTAGTTGAACAGTAAATCTGGGTATGCTTTATTTAAACTGGCCACAAGGAGGAACTGTGAAACTGGAACTGAAAAATGGCAAAGCCGTGGGCTTTTGCTAAATCTGAGTTTTCTGAACACTTACCGTAGGTCAGTCACGCTTTAAGATCAAACAGGTGAGCTTTTAAAATTATTACAGCTGTTACATACTCATATTGTAAATGGAATATTCTGGACTGCTCTTTGTCAGTTATGGGGGACTGGTCAAATTTCTGTCATTTGCACTTTTGTCAAGTGTCTGTGAACATGTGTACATTTATAATTTACAAAACGTTGTTGCTTGTTTAGTCTTTCGAGAGGTGGAATCTTGCTTTTTTAAAGTAAAAGTGCACCCTGAAATAAAACAAAATATACTAATGTTCTTAAGACTGTAACAGTTATTGTGTTGAGAGCATTGACGGTCGTAATTGATATTCACTATAAATCACTCATACTTAACGCAAAGCTAATCTTGCATGAAAACACAGGCCTGTATATTATCTGAATTTACCTGCAGCTTGGTGTAGGATTTGTTCACAGTACAAGCACTACAGAACATGAAAATCTCATTAAATGTCAAATGGTAGGAAAAATTATATAAAGTATATATTGTATAGCACAGATGTGTTTCTGCATATATTGAATGCTCTAAAGAATGACCAACTCTGATTTATAAATGCATGGTATAGTTGTCTCCAGGGGATTTCAGGATCGGGTAATGTTACATCACATTCCATTTACTTAGCAGATGGGTTTATCCATGTTTGTACATGGCGTACAGTATGTATGCTGTGTGTTTCTGTTCAGAGTAAGTGGATGCAAAAGGAACCAGTCAGGTAGTATGTTTATTTGTAAATTTGGAGCAAACGGTGTGATCAACATGCAAAGAATTTCCAAAGTTAAAGAACTAAATCTGCGATTAGCGATCGGAGAATTTGACTTACGTAAATTGCAGTATGTGAAACGTGAATTCTTGATGTCGAAAAGTGCAAGTATGTTTTTGATAATTGAAAATGGACGTATTGGTGAGAACGGAATTGATAAAATTACCGTAAGAATTGTTGGCATCTATAAATGAATAATTGATACAGTCAGTGTAATTTAACTGGTTGCAATTAAACGAATGTACTGAGTTCTTTATATTTCCTTTTCAATTGCTGAAAGTCAAGAATTCTATTTTCACATGTTCTGACGGTGTTTCAATTCGTTTGTCAGGACGAAAGAATAACATGGCGTGTGATACTAGGGAATGGTCCCAAAAGTGTACCTCAGTTTTTATTGACCGACAGTCCCCGCCAGCAGGTTGCAGTCCGTGTAAACAGGCGGGCGGAAAGGTTCCTTCGAGGCAAATAGCTCACTAGCTATTTGCATACACCGTCCCGATGGTAGTTAACGCGATGAGTTACGTACCTTGCATTTGAGGAAGTTGCACGATTGCGGGGAGGGTCAGAAAGGTGTGCACACGTATCTTCTTAGACAAGTGATTTCATTTTCAATGCTTTTCTAACGCGTGTGTGGTCTGACGCATTTTTAAAAGAGAATTCGGAGTATAGCACATTATTTCCGATTATCTAACTGCGTTGTGAGCACTTGGTATACTTACCAAAATACGTCGTAATGTCTTTACCTTTCTCCCACGGCTTTTCAACTTTAAGGACTGTAAGTGTATCTTCGGATCAGTCGTCCAGCAGTTTGTCGCCTTCGGTTCAATACGCCACGACCGAAGTCCCTGGGTTGGCAACCTACAAAACCGTGAGTTTACCTGTATCTCCAGCTCCACTATCCCATTTGCAGTACAGTACAAATGGAGCCGCTGTGGACGGTAATATGGTTTACGAGACTGTTCGCTACCTGGTCCCCGTTGAGAGAAGAGCTGCGCCAGAATCCTACGTGCTCGTCAATAGTGCTCCCCAAGTCATAACCCAAGCAGTATCGCCCGTATACCTGCAAAACGTGCGGAGCTACAGCGTGAACAATGTGGACGAAGTGGACATTCACCGCCAGCAGGTCGTCGAAATTGAGGTGAGTCATCGCGCTTTCTTTTCCTTGTTTGATTTGTAGGTTTGTTTATTTTGCATGCATTCATCACCCGGCGATATGGCGAATAGGCTAGTGCGCACTGACAATTTACCTGCTGGCAACATGATACAATTGTGGCTATGGCGTCAAGGTGCTTGGAATTGAAGCAAGGCGACAGCACACCTTTGCGAGTCGAACTGACCTTTAAGGAAAGTGTAGAGAGAGGAATATGAGCCCATGTAATACAAATAAAACAAACCTGAATATAATCCGTAACTTTAAATATACAAGCGATAAAAATATTCACAAAGTGTGAAAGATCATTGTCAAAGGAAAATACAGATAACTAGAATCGTTTTTTTGACAAATATTGCATGTGAAAACACTTTTCATAACATTCATGTAGCATAGTAACACCAAAAGTAAAATGCAACTTTAGAGCAGCGGACCATTAGTAGCAAAGTTCTAGCTGTCTGTATAATGTGAAGGCTTACTTAAAGCAAGATAAGTAGCCACTAGCCTATCACAAGTACTCAGAGGATACATTTGGTAGTGCTTGGCTTTTTGCTTGTGTTGTACTCTGCCTCACTTGTAAGTCTGTTTGGATAAAAGCGTCTGCCAAATGAGTAAATGTGAGTGTAGTAGTGCGCAATATACATATATATTTTTGAGTTACTCATTACAGTACATTGACACTGACCATTCTACATGGAGTTACACACTGTGTTGTGTAACTGAAAACCTGTGCTGGCGTGAACTCTGATGTGGATGGCCCAGGTGACAATTGTGTTGTAGGAGTAGGGAGAAAAGGGAGTGAATGGACAATGGAACAGATGTGCATGGATATCACTGTGATAGCTGTACAGTACTACCTGTAGATAGTTAAATTGCTCAAATAAATTAGTGAAGACAAATTTATGCACATTTCTTTAAATTTCGCACCCCTTTTAACTACTATCAGTTCACCCCACACTAAACAATACAAAAAAAAAAATATATGAAACTGTACCTATCATGATTTTGGACAGGGTGATGTTGCTGGCAAACGCTTGTAGCAGGACATTTCCACCTTGAAGATGTAGTAATGTCACTGTACTCTAGAGTGGAAGAGCCCTTGGCAGTTCCCTTCTCCTTCAGTTAAGGCACAAAGCTCCAAGCTTGCTACTTTGATATTAGTAGTGTGATGTGCCCTTATGAGTTAGGAGCACAAGGAAATGCTCATTTAAAGGAAGGAGGGCAGGGTAGCGATCAGGCCGACAGACAGGGTGACATTGCTGTTGAAAGATTGTAGAAGGACAGTTCTGTCTTGTTAAAAGTGCAAGATAAGGGTTGGGTTCTCAGATCCAGCGGTTAAGCTTTTCATCTCCCCTGGAAATTCCTCGCTGCTCACAGTACACAAAGGGATAGTGATACTTGCTGTTATTGGATGAGATATATGGTAGAACATGTTCCCCTGATCCACTCAACTCCAGCTCCATTCAATTCTGCAGTATCCATAACTGGAAGAAAACCAGCCGATTAAAAAGAACAATGTAGTTTTAACCTCACAAGGGACCATTTTCAGTGCTTGAATGAATACAGTTGAAAACTATATCATTTAATTCCTTGACTGAACCTTGTACAGCTTTTCTGCACCTATCCAAAGTATTTCAGACAGATTTTTTTTGCAGGGTCCTCAGTATTACTTTGTCCTAAACATGGCAAAAGAAGTCTGATGTCCAGAGGGCGTTAATAGCCTGTGCGCGTGAGTGTGTGTGTGCCTGTGAGTGTGCGTGCGTGTTGGGGGGCTGTATTTACAACAGTACTAGGATATGGTTGATGTGGGGTCAACTGACTGTTTTTTTCCAACATCTGGAAACTTCTAAAGTATGCTTCAGTGGCTCTACACATTTTTCCTTGAAAGCCAAAATAATTATGATTTAAATGAGTTGTTACACATCAGTTAAAACTGAGCCCATAGCAATTTGTTTTAGTCAAGGTCAGCTGTTAGCATTGATTTTCTCAGAGCATTTTTTTTAAATGCTGAGACACATTCAACTATGTTTGACCTGTTCCCTTGCTAATCAGCTTGTACTAAACACTCTCTGGTGCTTGACCGCCAGTGTCTCTTGTCCTTTGAATTTCCTAATAGCCTGTCCCTATTCCTATAGGCTGTGCAATAAAAATAGTAATAATAAGTAGTTACTATTAAGTTTTTTAGTAAGTTTTTAAGCGGGCTACTAACCAGCTATAAAATACTATTTATGAGTCAGAAAAGTATAGCTTCCTGTGACATACTGATGAAGGCCCAGAAGCAGCCAAATTGCCAACTTTGTGCTTTTAATCATCACATGTCAGCAGCAGTTTGCTGTACTTTGGCAGGCAAAACAAACATTTTACGAGCAAAACGGTGACTATATATCTCTCTCCTGACATGAAATTGGCCTTACGTAATTGAAAAGAACTTTCATCACTGTGCTTTTGCCAAACATTGGGCCAGTATTTTGCTGATTCTGTATGCAAAACCGAACTTGCATGTGTTTATTTTGTTTATGTAAACTAATCTATGGGATTGGTTGTGGACTCCATCTCTTCCCTCTTAAATGGCTCTGAACATACTTTCTATTATATTCACCACACAAGGTCAGTGGATTATCCTGGGATAACCCTCAAATATCAACTTTGACTAAACTTTACTCATTTCTCTGTGACTGCGGACATCTTTGGAAGAAATGCTCGTTGTATTGGGTGAAGATTGTAAACACCTGATTATTAGCAGTGTTGGTTTGGCTGCTGGGGAACATGTTTAAGTCCATTGTTGTGAGGATTTCATTTCTAAATGCAAAATGAGCACAATTTATGACAGACATTCATAAACTGAATGTTTGTATAACAATGCAAGGTACAGACAGAGGTATAGGTACACATCTAATCAGCACATGAGATAGTGTTGAAAACATACTTTCAAAAGGTCAACACACGGAGCCGAGACAAGAAACCACAAATAAATAAAACTGCAGAGAATAGCATGTTAGTCCATGTTTTACACCCTTGCATTACACATCAACATGAAGAGTGGAACGTATTATTATGTTTGAATTGGTATATTATTATTTTCATTATTTATTAGGCATCATTTAGCCACATCTCCATTCTGACTCTTTGCTGTAGAAAGCATTAGCTGGGACGAACTGAAGGGATAAGCTGTGTATTGTGCATAGCTTGGCTCGCATCCTAGGTATGGGGGCGCACCCATAGTTTGAAAGTACACATACGTTACCTTGCCAAAAAAAAAAAAGTGAAAAGCTCACATTAATGATTGATTGATCTCTCTCGTGGTGGAGGATAACGGCCAGCTCTCCGCCCTGATCTTCTTCTCTGCTTCCTCTTATACAGAACCTCAATGGGAAGGCTCCATCGGTGTTCAGCCAGGCCTCCAGCCCCACGAAGAGCCCTGAGCCAGTCGCCAAGGAGGTGAGCCAGGCGCCCACACCTGCTCCACTCTGGCGTGCAGTCGCATGCACGGAGACACATCACATAACATAAACACACTCACACCCTTCCTTTGAACGATATTGGCCGGTGACAGCTGGGCAGAATCCCGCTTTAGCTTTGTTTGTGCTTCTCTGTGATTTGGCCTCGTTTGGGAGGGCAGCGGGACTGGTGTCAAACAAAAAAAAAAACGAGAGACGCAGGCTTTAGGTTGTTATGTGAGGGAGTGATTCCGTGACTGTGAGATCAGGGGCCGCGCCCTTGACTTAGTCGCAGTGCATGGCAGAGAGTGCCTTGAGAAAGAGCCCGGGCGTAGGTTCTCACTAGCTTCTTCTGTTGGCAAAATAAGCACAATTAGATTGATGTACAGACGCTATGTTTTATGTAATGTTTTTTTTTTTCTCCCTCTCTCTCTCTGTGCTGTAATACATGTAGGTATGTACAGCCACACCCGTGTTTCCCTAAAGCATATCAAAAACAAGCTATGGGAGGGGGATCAGAGCAACGCCCCGCTAAAAGAGCTTGGGGTAAAGATGCCATTTGTATCGATCTGTAGTTGGCCACGCATGCACTGCAGCTCAGAACTGAACTGCGAGCGTCACTCGGGTGTAATGAAATAAGGTGAAACTAGCTGCAGGGCAGTTTGAAGACGAGCCTGTTTTTCAAATCCTTGGAAAGGAATAGGAGTTCTTCCAGAAGAAGTTGCTTGCAAGCTCTGTTTGATCTGGGTAATGCAGTCGCAATGAAATAATTGTATTCCAGTGGATACACAACAAATCAAATGCAAGGCAGAAGTATATTCGTTACCATTCATTTTGATTTGCCTTGAGTATGTATTGCTTTGTTACAGGTAATTGTTTGAGTCTGATTAAAGTTTAGTAAGAACTGGGGAGATCGCCATCACACCACAACGATGGGCTTGAGGACTGTTTTTTGGTCACAAGGCATTTGTGTGTTGCCTTTTGTACAAATTTAAAAGCTTTAAAATCCCCTCAGAGGAGCAGACCACAGAGTCATTTACTCACCTTTGCTGGCTATTTTGATCTTAAGAATAAGAATAAGAATAAGAAATACTTTATTAATCCCGAAGGAAATTTGAGTGTCACAACTGCACCGTCCAGCACACATCAAAAACAACAAAAGAATAAATTGAATAAAATAGAGAGGTGTAAAATACAACAAATAGAAAAATGTTTGCATAGTACTGCACAATGCATAATTGCACAGTTATGTTGTGGCTTGTCTCATCTATCTGAAGTGATGCATTTAATGCTGCTTTTAACTTCTTTTGGCACGTATGATTACCCTGTCTGTCAAAGGCAAACTGGTATTACAAAGTTCTTCTTCTTTGAAACAAATGCAAATGATCCTTTTGTAACTACCATGTGAGAAGCTTCCATAGTTTAAGGGAGAGCTCATAAACCTGTCAGGCTGATCTTCCCATCCCTGCTGTTTTTTTTTTTTCCCTTTCTTTTTTTTTTTTTTTAATGATCATACACGGGCAAGTGGTTCCCCTGTTCAATACAAGGCCAGCTGTGGCTTCCACAAGGCCAGCGTCAGTGATGTAAGGGAGATCAATAGTTCCGGAACATTCCGCTGCGATGCGCGACAGACTCCATTCGCGATTTCTGCTGAACCGCAACAAGGGCAGCAGGTGCCTGTTCGGAGAGCTGGAGAACATGCCACTTCTCTGGCCTCATTTCATAGATGCCAATCACATTTTTCCCATGTATAAATTGCAAGACAATGATCAAGGCTTCCCTTTGAATTTACATATAAGTCTGGTAAATATTTGCTGCTCTGGCCTGTTGCTCTAATTACAAACATGACACGGAGCGAGAAGGCGCTTGGCCTCGTCCTTTAGGACAGTTTAATTTAAGAATGCACTGTGGTTGACCGTGCCTGTTGACCGAGCTTGTACTGGACTGAGGCAGGCGGACTGTGATGAGGAGCTGTGAGTCAGGTGTGGCCCACCTGCTCTGGGCGGGGAGGATCACAGAGTCTGCAGGCTGCAGGACTGCGCCTCACGCAGAGAGATCCTCAATTACAAGCCATAGCAACATCTGCCCCGTCAGCTCCTCTAATTACTGGGCATGTGTAGACCGCATCCCTGTCCTTTTTCTTCCTATATTTCCTGCACCTTGCCTGAAGTGGAACATTTTCTAAGAGCAGGGTTTGCTTCAGAAATGTGAGGGGTTTGCTGGCGACAGTAAACATTTTAGCAAGCTCAGCACAGTCGAACAGGGCGGTAACCGGAGACACACCCAGAGATCAAATATCAAACACCTTGGGCCGGGCTTAACATGAACACGCAGGAAGACTTAAGCTCCGAAACTGTTAATAATGCATTTCTGAACGCATCTAGCCTACTGAAGTCTTATCACAAGTGCAAAAAGATCTTTACCTAATGCTACAGCTCTGGTGACACACTTACAACATTGCATACAATACAAATGTACAGTAACTCTGCTGTAGTATTGGTAAGGGAGTTTCTTCTTAGTTTCCTTATCCGAACCTGGGTGGCAGTGCAAAAGCCAGGAAATAAATGAATTGGGGAAAAAAAAATCGGAAAACACCCAAGCAGGTTTGCTGAAAGACGTTTCCATCAAATTAGCCAGGTTACGGGTGAAGTTTCATATTTAGTCTTTCAGTGCTGTCATCACCACTGCACAGATGGTTAGCTAGCCAGGTTTTGACGGAAGTCTTGCAAAACAAGCCTCAACGTTGTCATGTGGAAGCCTGTTAGGTTGTTGTTTGTGATGTCATGGCCATCCTGCTTTTGAATCGTTGGTTGTTCAAGCTGTAATTTTTTTTTTTAGTGTAGTTGTGCAACTGTGAGGTTATCACAGCTAAGTCTATGAATCTGACTGTGCTTCGCTGGATGGTAGGCATCTGCCAGGCTGTGGCTTTGCAGCAAGGTGCCATAGCTGGAACGCAGCCCGTGCAAAGGCTGAGCTCTGGGAACAACATGTTACACTTTCTGGAAGAACAGCTAGACTGAAAGAGCCTTTCAGTGTCTGCAGGCATTTCCCAGGCAGGGGGTTGACCTTGATTGTAACACAGAAATGCATTCACAAGAAACTCCTCTCGGCGAATTGATCTGAAACCCATGGTGTCCATTATTTCCGTCCTCAGTTATGGCCGTGTGAAAGGATAGCGGCGTAATTTGGCTCCAGGTAGTTTTTCTCCCCACTTCCAATAATTCCTTTATCCTCATCACCTGTTTCCCACATTCAGTCGCTGCCCTGCCCTGCGCGAGCGACAGTGAGTAATAACGATTACTGTAACGGCTGGGTTCCGGCATGAACGAACCTCTGCTTCAGAAGCCTGAGAGAGGGTGTTCGCTTTGGATTCTCAGGATCAGCAGTCAGAAATGAGTCATTGTTCAGGTCTGCAGTGCGTCAGCTCAGTCTGCACTTGGATGTTGAATTTGTCTGTATGGGGGGCTGACATAAACCTGAAGCTGATGAGCAGAGCTTTCTTCAGCACTGTGACAGATTAAATCTTGTTTTTCTTTTGATTCATAGTACGATTCAGTCAGTGTGGTTTGCATAGCTCCATTCTCAATGGTGTAAGTAAAGTTGTTATGTTTTCAAATTGTCTGTTTTGGTGGTGGCATGTCTGTGCAGGCATAATTTCCAAATTTTTATGTCAGGGCACATTTTGCATATTCCTCTTCATATTTTTTGAGGTTGAAGACCTCACAAATGAGGAAGTTTTCTCCTTGTTCTCTGTTTTTTGAAAGTGACCCTTGAAATGCTGACCCTTTTTTTTTTTCTCCATTTTTCCACTTTTTTTTTTTTTTAAAAAAAAGGATCCTCTATCCTGTCTTTGTTTACATGTCCTCCTGACATGCTTCCAGCTTCCTGCATTGTGAGATGGACTGTGTGAAAACTGATACCGTGCCTCCCATTCACCCCTGCCGAACAGTGGCGCATCTCTATTGTTACACCGCAACAGTGATGCGCTTTGACCTGTTTTCACACTGTTCACTCTGACACCGAAAGGCACTGTTGGCGAGGCAATGAAGCTAAAGGAGCGTGACACGCTTCCAAGTCAAGCAGTGATGTAAGCGCGTCGGATTTAGTTTCAGTTGGACAGAGAAGGACCGGTCCTTTATCAGCTATAATATAGCACTGTAGTTTTCCACATTTTGTTGGGAACTGTTTTCTAAAGATGATGGCATGCAAACAGGTCACCCTCTCTTTTAAAACAGGGCAAGATTGAATGTAAAATGTAGGAAAAGCAGATGTAAGTTAAAAAAAGAAATAAGCATAAATCATGAAGGAATCATGTCATGGTGGGTGACCATGACTTTAGAAATTCTGACCCCTTTCGCTCACAGTTCAAACCACTGTCTCTTTAAAACACAGAGATCTTAGTGATCTGTGCTACTAGAGAATGTGGCCTGGATTGCCAAAGCTTCTGCATGAACAATAGGTTACAGAACACGCAAAGTTAACTGCAGGTATTGCAACTATTCAGGGGGCGTGGTTCTGTGATTCTGGTGAAAGTGAAGTCTTGAAGCAAATTATCAGTCCTGTTAAGTGATAGAACAGATTCACAAGCATGTGTTTCACAACCTTGGTGTAGGATTTCCATTGGAAAAAATAGCCTGATCCCTTTCCTGGTTCATCAAGGGTTACTAGATAATATGTAGACTCATCACCAGGATTTCATGCTAGGTGAGGTGTCTTTCCTGTGAACTTGCATAGCAGTGAGTGAGCGTGCACTGAAACATTATTGCATTTCCTGCGTAGGCCTATCATGGCATCATGGCCATAAAATCTTGGGGTAAGTCTCTGGTAGACCAGACTGCAAGGTGTAGTGATTACAGGCCAACTGCCTTTCCTGCATTCCACTAAAATGTCAGCCTCAGTTCACCAACATTTGCCTGTCAGGGTCACTTCTGAAGTATACTTATTTATGGTCTTCTATGAACAAGAAGTATTTAGTGCCTCAGAGTGTATCCTGAAAGGCCGTGGAGCCAACTTCATTTAACAAAAGGCCAATGTTATGGTCACAGTGCGAATGCTTCACATTTTAACCATTTGAAGCAGTTAGACTTTCTGTTACTGTACTGTACTGTAATGTGACCCTGCTTGTGGCAAGAAAAAAATATGACGCTAACCACTGCTACAGTTTCTATAACACCACTTCTATGAGTTCCAAGGTTCTAATAAGTAGCCTCTTGTCTGCCACAGTAATTGAAGTGCATCCTTATCGTTTGGGGATTTAATACTGAACAGATACTATGCCCATCCAAAACACACCAGGAATGAAGTGGCTGTTTATGGTTTAATCACTCCCTCTGGGTAATCAATGGTATGGCCTTGCTTTTCTCTCTGGAATGTGAAGAATGAATGTGCTCACTTAAAATCCACTCATTGGAAGAACTGCAACTAAACAGACATGGTTATTTTAATTTTTCCCAAACTTCTGGTCTTACAGCTTGTCAGCACTCATCACCAGTTATCTTAATTTCGCTCTGTTTCTTTGTGCACCAGTCTGACTCGTGTAACTAGAGATGGTAATGCCGGGTGACAGTCTGGATTATTTAAGTGAAATGTAAAGTGTCTCTCAGCCAATCTCCTTGTGATGTGCTGGTTTGAGCTCTCTGGCTCAATTGTGTCACATTCATACTTGCAGTTGTGCTTCAAAGGAAAGAACTTCTCACTTTCAAACTGTGGTATATGTGAACAACAGCTATGGTTTCCTTCAAAAAAAGGAAGTAAGGAATTTACTTCTATGCAAATTATGGTGTAAAATTTGATCACAGCAGTGTTATTCCCCTTTTTCGTCTGTGCACAGGATCGAGGGCCTATGTTCTCATGATGAATGGAGTGAGATGATGATATCTGCGTTTGTGCTGTGTAAGAAGGACTTTTGCTCTTCTAATTTGCTCTTTGCTGAGAAAAGTAAAGCATGTACAGAAATCCAGTATTGTGCATTATATCTGGTTGCATGACACATTGTGTAAAAAATTAAATAAGCAATAAGTGGATGATCGCTCATTGTAGCGATCAACTTTTCCCACCAGCTCTTTCTGAGCCTCTCCCTTCCTGCTTGCAGTATGGATTCTGGGTGAACTTCACAGAGGTCATGTGCTTCCCTGTGACATAAATGCCATATAGAAAGATACATCAAGGACACTGGCTGCAGCTGAATTCAACTTGGATTATATTTTGTGTGCAGAAATTACTCAAAGGTTTAAAAAAAACAAAACCAAGGTGCCAGCTCTGAGTTTGAAGACACATTACACATGGGATCACGCCCTAGGAGTCTAAATCATCTTGTTGACTCTCCCTCCAAAAAAATATGACACTCCCCTAGGGTGCGGTCTCAGTGCAGCACATAGTCACCCATTTGACTCCTCTACGGAATGTAGCCCAGCCGGTCCTCCTCCCTCACCAGCCTGCCCTCCTCTGTCATTTTTGGTAAGGGATGGGTGGGTGAATGGAGATGCACTTTCTGAAGTTTGGCAGTCTCACTGGGGTGAAGCCAGTCTGAAAACCACATCTGATCTGCGAGATGTAAACATCCTTCCTCTAAACACAAATAGAGGAGTTGACACTGGAAATGCACTGCCAGCCTTGCAGGGTATGCGGGCCATTTCCATAATACAAAGATTTATTGATAAATTTGTTGTAGGTGTCCAGACCTGTCATGAACTGCCCGATTGCTTCTGCAAATGTATGTTGTAGGACATTTTGTTCCATTCTTAATGACTACCATTTTGTGCAGCCGTCCAAAGGTTGTCCAGGATCAGGGCTTTAATGAACTGTTGCCACATTCAACTGACCCACCTTAGCTGTAGGTCAGCTATAACTGAGGAGAACCAGAGGCATTTCTGCAATTAACAACCTTGGAAGACACCATGTTGTGAAACATGTGCAATCCCAGGTGTGAAACTAGTTTTGCCTCCAGCCCAGGCAAGTAAGGCAAAAGTAGACATACTTATCCTCTGCTGTCATATGACATCATATGTCAGATCTGTTTAAACTGCCCAAAATGCTGCACATGGGCGTCAATGGGATGGCAGTCCAGGGATGCAACAAGATAAAAATTCACAGATAAACTCAAAGGTTGCAGAAACACAAAAGACTGAATAGAAATGGTAACAGAAAATAAACCTGTAAATAACATTACTTAATGGGCACACATCGATAATTTGTGCTTAAATAAAAGAAGTTTGCTTACTGTACTGTAGACAAGATGAGTAATAATCAGACAAATTTAGCAATGATGGTAAATAATGGTGTTTGAGGAAGAAGTTAAGCATTCGTTTTGCTTTATGGGTCATTTGTTGCTTGTCTCGTTTTCCAGAATGAGTGTTGCTTTTTCTGATAAGCACAATATATTGAATTGAATTTGATGGGAAAACGAGATGACGACAGTGACCGAAACAACAGGACAGCCTGCTATGTTGATGTTGAGCCTGTTGTATATGACTAGTAGGGAAAGAAGACTTAAAACAAAACAGAAATGTTGTAGCTAATAACATGAATTGACGCTCGAGGGAAATTTTGTGGTAATTTTGCCGAACTTCTCATTACTTTCTGAATTTGGTGGCTCGATTAGTGTATTTGTGTTACTTCTCATGGACTATGTATCCACATGCTGTCAGTTGCTGCAGGTCCTCGCCTACTGCAGGAAAGATCAAATGAGGGAATGAGATTCGGTGATGGTTAAGGTGCTCTCCCCTGCACACGCCTCGGAGCAATGGCATGCTGCACGAACGCTCGTTTTAAACACGGGGAAGCAGAAACGCGTCGGTGCATGACCGAGTCAGACGTGGCACCCCCGCAGAGGAAGGCCGCCCAGAGTGCCCCGAAAGTCCCACTTGAACAGACGCATCCTCTCCATGCATGGGCAGGAGAGCTTGTGGCAGCACACCCACGTTGGATGCTGAGAGAGGAAGGTCAAGTAGTGCATGCATCTGCAGACCTCAAAGGCAGCTTGAGCACTCATCTAGTATTCAAACATTTTCCCTTCATCATCATGGCAAGAGACTATTTTCTGAGGTAACAGGCTGGGTAGTAAAATTGGTGTGGTGTGTAATATACACTGAATGCAGGTCCTATATGTAGCACATGAACTGTGATCATTATTTTCAGCCAGTTGTGGCTATTCGTAGTTACAATTATTGACTAATTCCTTGGTTCGACAGAACCATATTAGTCCTTTAGCCATAGCATATTAATTGGTATTCCTCAAAGCTCTGTGTCAGGACTGGTGTTTTTTTTTTTTTTTATCTCTGTCTCGTCTTCTTGTGCTGACGCTAGTCACATTACTGACAGGGCTCTGATTAATCTTGCCTCTCCGTGTTTTAAACCCTCAGGGATTGGAGATATCTCTTATTTACTTGTGGTCTGTTGGTTATAGCGAGTCGAAGTCGCATGCATCTTTTTTCTCTTTTCTTTTTTTCCCTTTTCTTTTTGTTTTGATATGATTGTTGAAGATGTCTCCTCTCTGTGTTCCTCAGGTTGAAAGTACTCTTAGTCCAAAAAAAAAAAAAAAAAAAAAAAAAAAAATCTGTGCCTCTGATAGTCTTCGAGTGAAGATGCGCTTTAACAGTCTGTCAGAGTAAATGTGTTTTCTGAAGTGCCACCACTTCTCTTGCTGGACAGGTTGAAGTGGAGAGCAGTAAGGTGGAGGAGGAGAGTGTGGTGGAGACAGTGGTGGAGAGGGTGTCTAAGGTGCAGGTGAAGACTGAAGTTCCTCAGGTGGAGCCTGTGGCCAAGCTGGACACGCGATTCTTTGGGGAGCTGCTGGCCGAGGTCTATCGCAAGAACTGCGACATTCACAGCTGCATATCTGAACATGTGGCCAAGATCCGAGGACGGTATGTGCCAGCCTGATAATTCTTCTTATTTGCTTGTTAATTTCCCATGGGATTGTGTCTAAACAAGCCCACAAATGAAAGTAGCGTTTCTGGTGCTCGTAGTAGATGGTTGCCTTTCCCTTACTTTGCCAAGAAGTTTGTTTGATCTTGCGCAATTTAATTTGTTCAGGCAGGTAACCGGTTTTGATTTGATTATTGTGACTGACTGTTTGCAAAACAGAGCGTATCCAGTCTTTTAAAGTCTTTCCTGCATTTAAACAGGTTTGAATATTGACAGCTGTAGAAAAGAACATGTGGACATATTGTCATATTTAGTACTATACTTGTAACTGTGTTACTTTGATAAAGTAATGTCATGCATTAGGTCTGTTTTGTCACAATTCACTGTGATGAATTCATGAAGATAAAGACTGATATTACTATAGTTTTGTCCACATCATTATCAGATGGTGACGTTAAGTCTAGTGCATCATGATGAGTTTCTGTCATAGTGTCTGTGCAACAGAGGATTATTTAAAACCATGAGATTGCTTATGTCTCTGATTTCCGCTGATAAAACCCATATGACTTGACTACTCAATTTTCTTTATGTTTTGTCTGTTGATTCTTACCATGACTCACAAGGTTTAGCTAAGCTTAGCTGGCTTTTTATATTAGTGCATATGTAAAATGTGACATGTATTACTGTTTTTATTACAGCAGTTTGAGTTGACTTTTGAAATGTTGTAATTTGTTGCTACCTTTTCCTGTTGCATTCACAGGAAACACCTCCTGGACCCAACCATTGATTACAAGGTAGGAAGGCATCACCACTAACTCATCACAGGCAGATCCATTTTTTTCTGAGTTTCTTTTTTTGACTGCATTTCCATCAGCTCTGTTTAAGTAATCAGCATTCCTGTCAGAGTATGCACAAATTAAGGAAAAACTGCCTTAAAGCAAGCTTTTTTTCTGCCTACATAGGTGGACAGGGAAGAGGTGGAAGCCTTGATTCCGAAGGGCATGTCTGAACTTACCAAACAGCAGATCCGCTACCTGTTGCAGGTAAGTGTGTGCAAGGAACATGGGGCAGGATTTTTGATTTTGTTGAATTGTTTCTGTTTCAGAAATGCTGCACAGGCTCTGCCAACCTGATCTTTAGAGCAAGGGTACTGGCTAATTTGGTGGGCTGAGTAGATGAGCTGTGGAGATGATTTAAGATGGTTAAACTTGCATGTTTTGACCTGAAAAAAGAGTTATAGTCTTGTGAATCCACAGTGAAGCCCCTGCACCCTCGTTCTCTCTCTTTAGACCCGCCTGACTGCTGATAAGACCATGCGACTCCTTCTCACCACCTTCAGCAGTCTGAGGGAGGAGCTGGTTCACCTGCAGGATGACCTGAGGGTAAGCGTGCAGTGTCCAATTACAAGGCTCAACTCGCACATTAAATTATCAGGAAGAATGCTGCTCGGTCTGTGTTAACCACATTTAAAGTTGAGGCACCTTAAACATGCTGAGGATTTGGCAATCCTCTTGGGCACAGCATATTTTCCCCTGGGTATGGGCAGACACAAGTGTTTTTTTTGTTTTTTTTTGGCTGAAAATGCTGTGGTAAATGTAAATAATGCTTAATTTGCATTTTAACCAGAGAACATCATATTAATATGACTGAATGTGGTATGTTTGCTGTGCAAAGTAATTACAGAATGGCTGAGTACTGATGTTTTTTGTGAAACTCTCTACATATCTACATACATACTGCACTGTTGTGGTTGCAGTTGTTGTACTGCTGCATGAATGAGCAAATTAGTGGCAAAAACTGATCTGTTGCGCGCTACCTATCTGAGATCACCTGAGATCGCCACGGCGTCCCTCAGCGCGGCCTTCACAGTCCGTCTCTCCCCACAGCGGCTAGAGAACGAGAAGGAGGAACTGGAGAAGGACCTGAGCTTCAAGGCTGACCAGGCCATGCAGTATGACCGGCTGCTGGAAGCCGTGCGTGAGAACAACAGGCAGCTGCAGGTAGGATGCCGGTGCGGCAGGGTGGGTGCTGTCCTCCGGCTGCAATCTTCCTTTTTTCCCCCTGTTCCTGCTGTGCTGAAGCGGAAGGGGATTTAGGAGAACACCTCTGATGGACTGACTTTGCCCTGGTCAGTGGCTGAATTGTCAAGTACATGGCAGTGTGAGACTGATCTGACTGTGTGTGTGTGTGTGTTTGTATGTATATGTATATGTGTGCGTGTGTCTGTGTGTGTGTGTGTGTGTGTGTGTGTGTGTGTGTTTGTATGTATATGTATATGTGTGCGTGTGTCTGTGTGTGTGTGTGTGTGTGTGTGTGTGTGCGTGTGTCTGTGTGTGTGTGTTTGTGTGTGTGTGTGTGAGAGAGAGAGAGAGAGAGACTGACTGGGTCAATACATGGCAATGTGAGAATGGTCTGGCTGTGTGTGTGTGTGTGTGTGTGTGTGTGCGCGCGTGTGTGTCTGTGAGAGAGAGAGAGAGAGAGACTGGGTCAGTACGTGGCAGTGTGAGACTGGTCTGGCTGTGTGTGTGTGTATGTGTGCTTGTATGCGTGTCTGTAAGAGAGAGAGAGAGAGACTGGGTCAGTACGTGGCAGTGTGAGACTGGTCTGGCTGTGTGTGTGGCTGTGTGTGTGTGTGTGTGTGTGTGTGTGTGTGTGTGTGTGTGTGTGTCTGTCTGTAATAGAGAGAGAGCCTGCATCAGTACATGGCAGCGTGAGACAGGCCTGGCTGTGCCGCAGATGTCTGCGTGTGTGTGCATGCCTGTATGTGACTGGGTCAATATGTGGCAGCATGAGACTGGTCTGGCTCTGTGTGCTTGTGTACACATGTGCGCCTATGCACATGTGTCCACGTATGTGAGATATGTGTGTGTGTGTGTGACTCTTAGTACATGGCAGTGTGAGACGGGCCCATGTTATGTGCTGCAGGTCTCTCTGAAGGAGAGCAGCCTGGCCCAGCGCAGCCTGGAGAACCAGCTCCTGTCCACCCGCAGCACCGACTCATCCCGTGATTTCCGCATCAAGGAGCTGGAGGGCAGTCTGAAGGCGCTACAGCAGGAGAACGAGATGCTTCGGCAGAAGGTTCGACACTCTACCATTAAAGCCCTTAGCTGTTACTTTACACAGTGATGAGAGAATGAGTCTTCATGTAGCCAAGAGTGGGTGGAGCTAACGATCACCAGCTCTTATGAATGAACCAATAAAAACATCCTCAGCCATATGATTGCTGCTTTGATCCAATCAGCCATTTGGGATTCATGAAGCCTCCCTCCCCAATCCCTGCCATTATATTCTTTATATACATAAAGAATTATAATGTGTGCTCCTCAGCCAGTTCTTTCAGGCAGAGCGTGAAGATGAAATAGATGCTTGATTGTTAATTAGTGCAGAGAAACACACAGAGGTAATCATGTACTTATGAACACTTCTCTCCCCCTAACACCTCCCTTACCCGTAAGTCTCTCTGTTTCTCTCTCCTACTCCTCAGATGGCGGGTCAGTGCAGCACTCTCACCCTCCAGACAAAGACAGAGGAGCTGTCCAAGCAGTACAATCAAATGCTGAGCTCACTGCGGGAGGAGAAGGACAAGGAGCTACAGAGTCTGAGGGTGAGGGGGGGGGGGGGGGGGTGACCTGCCTTCTGAACATGCTAGGGGCCTTCACTATGACAAAATTTGAATAGTTTCATTTTTTCTCTTTTTGGAAATTACATTTTTAAAATTTTCCGGACCCGTTTGAATCGGGGCACCACACAAGCAAAGGCCAGTGTCCAGATGTGTTTGTGCAAGATTGGTTTAAAACTATGGAGCTGTGAATAACTAGTTGTGCGTTTCTCTGCACCTGTGTGTTCATCTGCACGCGTTTGTCTGCTTTACCCCTTGTCTCAGAGTCAGCTTCTCAGGATTCAGACCGAGTACTCCACGGTGACGACGAATGACAATAGCCTTCAGCTGCGCATCACTGAGCTTCTCACTAAACTGGAGCAGAGAGAGTCCATCATCAAACGACAGGAGGAGGTGAGAGGTCGTCCGGGTCATGTTGACCAGCTGTCTTCCAATCATCTGCTGCGGTGTTGCTCAGTGCCCTTCAGGTGCTCTGTTTTTGGTCAAGAGGTGCGTGAAAGCAGGGCTCAAGGCGCGCTGAAGTGTCTGACATGCTCAAAGAGCTGCTATTGCCGATTTGTTTTTGAAGGCACAGTTGCTAGGATCGACTGATCTGCTGTGCGCTGTCAGTGACTGACCTTGCTTCACCAGATTTTGGGATTCATGTAGTTCCCGATGTCTCATCACCAGGTGTGAACATTTCTTCCAGGGCAGAGATGTAACCTTTGTCCATCTGTCCACTACAGGAGATTAGGCGACTTCAGCAAGAGAGGAGTGAGAGTTCCAAGAACATCACAAAGACCGTCATCACCAAAAAGTAACCCCGGACACACTGCCTGGCTAAAAGAAATTCTTTTCTTTTCTTTTCTTTTCTTTTCTTTTCTTTTCTTTTCTTTTCTTAATAACTTTTTACATTTACCCCAGCATTTTCAGAAATCCATTCCTGTTAACTGGAAGCACACATTCAGATCGTGTTATTCTGACTTCCTCTGTGTAGGTACAGGAACCAGTATCCCATCCTGGGCCTACTCAGCGATGACTACCAGGCTTTGTCTCCAGTGAAGGAAGCAAAGACCATCGTGATTGAGAGGACAGGAGAGATATACAAACAGGTATAATGTTAAGTCTAGTGAGGATTATCCAAGAGGATCTGCCCCGGTTTCCAGGAGGGTTCCACTTCATCTTACTCTTTAAATCAAACCTCCTTTTCAGAACTAAACTTCAGGAGATTCAGTGACAGGTTCCCTGAGCTACAGACCTCTCATATTTTAGATCTAATTATTGGAAACTGCTAAAGTTAAAGGACCATACAAGCTAAAGCTACAGATGTCATCATGAGGGAATGTGTTAGTGACAATTTAAACATGGCTTTTACTGGGCAGGGTGCATGCATAAAAAGCGATGATAAAACTGATGCCATTTGGACCAATAGATCAGTCAGTGAATACTTACCTTAAAATCCCTGAGTGGGTTAATATGGAGGAAACCACTGCACTCACTCATTCACTGCAGCACTGTCTGTCATGAACAAGTTCCCTGTCATAACAGTGGATTACTAGTATGTTGTAATACAAGGCGCAATTCACTGTAGAGTACATGTCATTGGGAAGTGAAACTATCCTTCCACAGTCTCCCTCTATTTTAATCACGTGCTGTATTTCTGTGTCGTCTTCAGACGAATTAAAATAACTTAGGTCCTCTACAGGCCGAATGCTTAATGGACAAAAATCAACCCTATTCTGCCTCTTCAGAAAAAAGAATTCTGGGATGAGGTTTATGCAAGCTCAGCTGGAAGCAGGGAGGAAGGACAGCTAATAGATTTGCTGTCCTCCTTGCCATCAGCTGGAAGTGTTAAACTGAATTTCGACTAACATACATTTCAAATATACAGGAAAGGTGTATTTTTTTCCAATAACTAATGAGGCCATGAAGGGAAAAAATGTGATCATATGCAGAACTGCATTCTGGCACAAAATGGTTTCACGAAGATCGGTGCTGCACATTAAGTTAGGTCAGTCTCCTTCACTGTAAAGCCCTTTGGGAATCTTGAAATGCTGAAAAGTGCTATATAAATCCATTATTATTATTGTAACTATTCCAACTACTTATCATGGTTTCCATAATGCCCAAACCTGGACAGCAGAGGGTGCAAACATATTGATAATCATGTCTGTGATATTACTTAGGTTCTTTCCTTTTTTCTCCATAATATATTATAGAATTATAAGTGTGATTGACTGAAGGTGATTATTGTTTTTGTTTTTTTTATTTTTGATTCTTTATTATATGTTTGATTTTTAAATTAAATTGTCATTATGTTGGGTATTAAACTGAGCTGACGAAAAAAGGATGGCATACACTGTATAAAGGCACCCAAGCGATTCACTACATAAGAACAACCTTTCAACCTACATGGTCTTATTTTCTACATTTCTACAGCAAGGTTATGTTCACTCCTGTGTGCACAAGGCTATGAGTGCGATTTCCACCACTGACACCACTTGAATATACAAGGGGAAGCTAACTCAGTATGATGTGCACGTTGAAAAAGGGCAACGGTGTAGTTGTGCTGATTAAAGCAAGTGATTGATGTACAGTGACTGTCATGTTCTGTTTGTTTTGGGCAGGAAATCATTACAACACCCTAAAGAAACTGCTTCTCTCTGACAGGAATGAGCTACAAGAAGACCCCCGAAGCCATGCCCTTCCCCTTCCCCACCCTCCCAGTCCTTCCCGAACCCTCCCCCCCCCCCCCCCCAATCCTCCCCCCTCCCATCCTCTGCATGTAGCCCTTCCCCTTCATTGGTCCAGGGCTCCATAGGGTGGTGGTGGCTCAAGACCCCAAATCTTTGACGGACAGGTGCGTGCATTTGTGCGGGAGGGAGGCATGGGCAGCGCGGCATTGCTTTGAATGGGAAGGTCCAGAGAATGGGGTCAATTAAATTAATTAAAAACGATATTAAGAACGATAAAAAAGATAACGATGTTATCTGTGATGCTGATGGCTGGCAGTCCCCCTAACAGAGCCACCACAACCCTAGAAGCCCTCAGGTTAGCCCTTACCGTGGTGTCAGCCCTCCACAGCAAGGGTTGGGCCATAGCTTTGCATGTTAAACGCAGAGGCCATAAACTCTGCTCTTGCAAACAAAAATTGAATTAATATGTTAAAGCTGATGTTTGTTTTTTTTTTTTTACTTTGCTATTTTTGCCCATTGATACAGTAATGGAAATTGTTGCTTAATGTTTTTTTTCAATGAATGCTGTATTTTTGCTCAGCGATGTTACGCATGTTGAATGTGTTGCATGTGTGTGTAACCAGGTGTAAGCATGGGGGAGAGGTGAACGTGTGAGGTGAATGAGGGAAAGTGTTTTTTTTTTATTTTTTTTAAATGTGCTCAGAAAGACTGGATGCTGGTGCTCAGGGGTTTGAGATGGTGGTGGAGAAGGAACCAAAATGGCAGCTCTTAACTGACTGGCTATTGGTCTGGCTGGTCAGATCCAAATGTAATAATAGCTGATGAACCTGGTCTAAAACGGAAAATGGAGAATGGAATGGAGTTCAAAATTCAACACATCATTGGATTCTGTGGATTCATCAGTTCAAAACCTGGAAGGACAGACTCCTGGTGTATCACTGAAAACTTATAATACTTAGCACCAGTTGCACCAAGAAGCATTACATTAACCTTATTCTCATAACTGTTGAACCTGGTTAAATTAACAATGATCTAATGACCCAATTGCAACAAACATTAAACCTGGTTTTAAATTAACCTGTGCTAAACTCTAATCCTTTGCTAATCCTTAATTGTTTTTGTCCAAACCAATTTCAGATATAATCTTTTCGCACCCAAATTTTCAAAGCCAAATCCTAAATTCTAAATGGGAATTTATTCTAGAGTGTGTCTTGAGATAGCTTAACCTGGCTCATAAAATGGCAGATTACCAGAGATAGACAAGCTGTGGGGAAAAGGGTCGAAGGAGTAGAATTAGAGAGGGGCCGAATGCTTCAGAATTGTATGGGCATGAATTTTCCAAAGGACTGTCACTTTGCTGAGGAGTCAGTGAGTTTGTTTTCCAGTAAAGCTTTTTCCAGCAGAAAAAAGTTGGCTAAGTGGTTGTACATTGCTAGGTAGCACCTATCAGTTATGTTATTTAAACAAAGCTATATTAACTAAACACAATTCACCTTTAGGGATTTAGATGGCTAGCATGTTAGTAAAGTCAGTCATGCATTCTAACAGTGGATGGTGGTTGAAACCACATGCTACTTGATGATACACATGATGCGTGACCAGTTGTCAAAGAACTAGCAAGAGATGCAAGGTAACATTTATGGAGGGTAACTAGCAAGAGATGTAAGGTAACATTTATGGAGGGTAATCTCTCACAGGATATGAAGGGTGGTTCTTGCATAAATTGTCAGTTTAGCTGTTTATGTATATTGCAGTTCATCCACACACATTAAAATTTAATACAGTGAACAACATGGTATGTTATGAATCATACATAAGAGCCTTAGAGTTACTAATTAAATGTAAAAACTAAGTGGTACAATTGACACATCCCTGACATAGACATTACTTTTGATTAACTTATAAGCACTAATATAAAATTAATCATTGTTGGTGCAACTGGTTTTAGACTTCTCCTGAACAAAGATACCCAACTGTGTTGATGGGTTATTAGACAGAAAAAGTATGCGGAGTTTTTGAGATAAGGATGTTAATTTCATAAATAATTAATCAGTTTAAAATGGCAGAAGCACTTGATTGAGCTGTAAATTCTAATTTTCCAAACAGGTGCTCATTCCTCCTGTCCAGCAGGTGGTGCAGTAACACCACAACAAAGGATGTAGCCACTGTAATAACTGTGCTGTAGTAACTGTACTCTCTTTCTGACATCTCTGACACTGTGTGTGAATGTAGCACTGCAATGTGCAAGGATGGGGCTTATAGCAATTATAATCAGGGCTGTGTAAATATATGAATAGAGCTTATGATCTTAGAATGATTGAATGGCATCTGTCTTTATGGTGTTGTCATTTTAAAGTAAAATCTTTGCTCTAATATGTTAAACATTGAGTGCCTTTTTATGTAGTCCAATCTGACATCATGAATTTTTTGTTTTGTTTTTAGAACAGATTACCTAAACTTAATCCCACTGCATAACTTTTGATACATACTGTAAGGATATCTACATCTTGCTTGTGGAAACAGATTACACATGACCTTATTTAGCATGTGGTCTGTCTGAACATTGAGTTTTGAATTACTTATGAGGTACTTAAAAAATTATGTGGCATACATCATGCAATGAGTCTTGTCATCAGATTGATCCCACCATGAGTAACATGGTGGTACACAGCCTTAGTTATAATGTGCTTTTATTTCTAAGCAGAGTGGATGTACTGTAGTTCAGCATTTTCAGGGCCTAAAACTTCAGCAACGTTGTGAAGTAAACGCACATTAGCAGTCCAACAAGGCAATCGCTATAAGAACTGCACGTACCCACTACCATCCACTACCATCATAAACGTTCACCACCCGCCTGTGTATAAATTGTGATGTGCTGGCTGGCTTATTTATGCCCAGACCTGTGTTTGTGTTAATTATAGATTTTATGGTGTATGCTGGGATGACCACATTACTCCAGTTCATTTCAGGGACACTTTGAGACAGGATGCATTTTTTCCCCATTCTCCATTAAAACTACATCAGATCCAATGAGTCGGCATACCCTCTTTTCTGGGGTGCACAACAAGATAATGGAAGCATTTGGGTAAATGAACAAAACTATCTATGATGTTAGAACTTATAAAATGAATTCCAAAAGTGAACTGTGAATGAGTTCAAAAGCAGGTTATTGATTTATAATTGCACAAAGTGTACAAGGTTTGAAACACCTGAAGGGGATATTGGTAAATGCTTCCTATCTTCCTTTTCTCTGTTACTATGGAGTGATTAGGTCCCAACTCATCAACCCAGAGCAGGGGTAGGCAGTGCATTCTCTGGAGGGTCACAATCCTGTCCCCATTTTCATCCAATTACCTATTTGATAGTCACAGAGGACTGCAAGCACAGTCTCATTTGGGCTCGTAATATTCGATTCCATGACCTTATTTTTGGCAAAAAAAAAGAGGAGACACAGTGGCTCTCGAGCACCAGAGCTGCCTGCCTCTGTCCAATGTAAATAAAGTGGGGATTTTGGGGAATAAGAGTGGGGTGGCTCAATAAAATATCCATGCTTTTTTGAATACTGTTGCCTCACATTTCTGTAATATCTGATGGAAGGAATATCGAACGGCATATGTGTTTGTGATTCTGAGACGAGCAAGTATCGATAGCTATCTCTTGACAGTTCAATATATAATCCAAAAGTAACCAAAATAGATAAAATGAGTTAGACTTCCCACACTTTTCACATTTTAATGGTACTCACATATATTTTGATCCTGTCTCTGAAAGTTGGAGTTGCGCTTATCTACAGCATAGTTACAGCAGAGGTAAGGAATGTGAAGGTCACATTTTGGGTAGGGCTTCTCGGCACGGGCCTTGCGGAACCACACTCCTGCACAGCTTCTCTGTAGCCATTTGGGGGGAAAGGCCTGACGAGCCTCAGATTGCTGGACCTGTCATGTAGAATCAGTTGCCCACCTGTTTGAACCAATCATGTTTTAACATGGAAAGCAATATCATTTGATTGGTTCGTACAAGTCACATTTTGACAACACATGGTAGCGCCACACCTTATGGTGTTAATGAAGCCTTTCTGTCACTACTCCTCAGAATCTCGTCATACGGCTCTCATTTTTTTCCAGTCAAGATGACTAGTGCAATCTAGCAGGTAAGTGCCTATGTTGGGGAAAAAAAACCTTGCAGAATGTGAAGCTCTCCAGATCCCAGATGTCCTAGTCCTAGTCCTACTCTAGGCCGTGACTACACATTTCTGTGGATATTCTGACACCCCTACACACTAGCATTAACTGTAACTGGGCTGGCTCCTTCATATTCCCGCAGGGCAGTGCTGTTGAGGGAGAGATGCCATCCTTCCTGTCCCAGTTGCACGTGTGCACAAATAGAACCAGGCAAACCCAGTGGGGTGTCTGAAGTGAACCCACATACCCTGGGCCATTCAGAATAGCAAGGCATCAGATGCTGTAAAGCCTTGCTAGAGCATAGGTCAAGTAGGACCTGTGGTGTTGTTTAAATTTCCCCTCTTTTTTAAGTTACGATAAAGCCGGTCAGCAGAATTAGTGCTATGCAAAACTTCAGATGCTGTAAGTTGATTTATATCAAATTGGAATTGGTGCTATTAATGGGATGTTGCCCTTCTAATTAGGCAACTGTTTCTCCCTAAAATTAAAGTATGTTTCCAAACTCTCAATGGGTCAATGCAAAATTGCCTTTTCAGATACACCATTTCTGGTCAGACATTGAATTTTGTGACCCAGCCACTGAATTTAGGAGTCTTACTTTTCCCCTGTTAAGAGTTAACAATGCAGGAAAACGGTCACACATGCCACATGAGACCATAGTTTAATACTTACCTTTTCCTATATGCTTGTCACTTTTTGATTATATTCACATAATCGGCATGAATCATTGTTCTCAAATATATTTTACTGCAATATTTTATGGACCAAAGCACAGTAATATTAAAAGAGACAAGCTGCTATACCATAGCTCTAAAGAATCTACCTTCATTCATCATGCAGAACAATGCTGTTTGTCATTAATTCATGCAATTTCTTTGAACATTGTGATGATGACAGTTGTTTTAGAGGTTGCGCTCACATTAAACGCTAGCTGTGTAATTGCAGGGCACAGAGTGGGGAATTTTTCAGTGTGGTCCAGGCAGGAATAAGCTATTGTAAATAGAGATGAATGATTGCTCTTTATGTCTTTATAATGGCGCTCATGAAGCTTTTTAAAGCATGGTCTGCCTGCTTTGATAGAGTGTTCACTTCACTGAAGAGCACTGAACACAGCAGCTAGCTAATGAAAGCTAACTGCCTTTTGTGACCACTTGGTATTTTTCTTATTCTCGCCTGCATGGTGTCATTAAAATACCAGTTCTTTGCCATCAAAGCTATTGCATGGCCAGTACTGAATGTCAGCGCAGCCCCTTAAATTGGGTCGTCTGTTGCTGTCCTTAAATGGCGAGAATTTCTGCTTTGGTCTTCATTGGGCGACGAATACTGCTGAAATTCTAGTGGGGTGTTTTTTTTGAGGAGCGATTGAATATCATAAAATGTTCTAAATTATATCACATACAACAACTAAATGTGCCCTCGTTTTAATCCTGGAAAAGACTGCATCAATTCCATACCTGATTTTGTTATATTACCAAGCATTCCTTCAACACTGTGCAGAAAAAGTGGATTTTACTGTATAGCTGTGAATGTTATAGATGTTAATTAATGCATTGTTACAAACTGCATATAACATATCCAGTGCTTTTATAAATGTTGCCATTGTAGCACATACACCTGTACATAAACACGTGTACAAATATTTGCTGTGTAATTATATTTGGTCACATAGATATAATTGTCGTGAACAAAGTGGCTACCAGGATCACCGTGGGATCTTTTTGTGATTGCTCTACATTTACAATGGGTACACACATAGGCTTTTCTGAAAAGGATTTTCTGAGAAAAGGAAGGTGGGTTTTGGAAAGTTTAGTCTGTTCTCTCTATTTAAACAATACAAAAATTGTACATTTTTTTTGCTCGTTACTCTTCAGTGGGGGAACAGGTTGCAAATGTAGCTCTGTACACATCCGTATAACAATTTGTGTTATAAGTTTAATATAAGCAAAAGTGTGGTGTAGTGGTAGGAAGCAGGGTTAGTAACCAACAGATTGCTGGTTTGATTCCTACTGGGCCACTGCTGTTGTACCTTTTGGGTAAGGTACCTAACCCACAATTACCTTACCCACAATTATCCAGATGCATGGATAAAACTGCAGCCTATGAGTGTCTGCTGAATAACAGTAATGCAATGACACAACATTTTACAATTAATTATTCATATCTAAAAAACTAAAGTAGTTGTATTCCCCAGGTTGATTTTATTATAACATGCAAGAAATTTGCTCTTTGAAATATGGTGTTCTGCCAAGCACCACATAGTATAAGAACGGTGGTCTTAAATGGGTGTGGGGTCTCCTGATCGTCATCGCTGCAGAATCTGCCATCCAGGGTGTAGTAATGAACATTTGGCAACAGGGGGAGCCAGCACACCACAGGTCTGCCTCAGCATTGTGGGAGAAATAAAGGTTAGCTGTTTGTCTACATGAATGAGGTCATAACTCTGCAGGGCTAGTATGTCAACCATTTTGAAGTAGCTCAGTCACAGTTCCACTTTGTATTTGCATACACGTTACAGAACTGGCAGAGGGTGTCCAAAATTTTGCAACTCTGCTGCTACACAAATGACACAGCAAAAAAAGAACGGTAGAACGACATTATTAGTTCAGAAAGTGAAACAAATCCTTTGATGATGATGATGATGAGACAGGTTTCGCAAATTGCTTGTGCACCCCTTGCATAATTCATAGAGGTTATTTGAAGAGCTTGTAGGGAGTGGCAGAGGTAAGATTTTTTTGTGCAATAAATATGTATGTACATGCATGTACATGAACTTTCTGTGGAATTTTGTCTTTGGGAATCTGTGGTTCATCTCTTCCTCTTGGGTCATTTGTACCCAGCTCTCTGAAGGACAGTGCCTGACCCCTGTCTATCCTGTTTCCCTGATTCTACAGCCTCAAATCTCCCTGCTCTGATTCATCATACATCATCAACTCCCTCTTCTCCTCTCTTGTTGTATTACCCAATGTTAGCATTAGCCTCTTTCTTCCTGCCCTGTCCTGGTTCCTTGACCCTTCAGATTCCATATCATCTCTCAACCCCGAGGCCCTCTGCCCTATAACCGCCCAACTCCTTGTCTGTACTGCTCCGGTTCCCTCTCTCACCTGCCACTCTAATCCTACATCATCCAGTCCTCCTGTTCACACCCAAATCTGAACCAACAGCGCCCTCTGCCCCTTCGTTGTGAATCAGCCACACCCTCTCCTCTCTGCTCACACCCAACTCTCTGTACTGACATCACCCGCTGTCAACCATGTGCTCCATCATGGCACCCAGAACCTCAAACACCCCCTCTGTTCTTGCCTGGCTTCCTGATCTCACAGCTCCTCCACCCTCTCTCGCCTGACACTCCAGCCCTACATCACCCATCACCCCTGCTCTTACCTGACATTGTTATCTCACTTCACCAAATTCCCCTTCCTTTTACCTGACCCCCCCTAACCCCATATCTCCCACACACCTCACACCCTCTCTCCCCCAGTCTCCCCCTCACCCCTGCACCCCTCTCTCCTTGACCCCGGCTCCCTAACCCGGATCAGCCGCAACCACCTGTTTTTCCATGCTGCCTCCCCATGCTCTGTGAGTTCCCATCACCCACTTCTGCCCGCCCTTCACCGCCCTGGCTTCCTGACCTTGCACGCCCACTCGCTCTCCCCTGGGCAGGCGCCCCCCGTTGGCTTGGCCCGGTCCAGCGGCTCGATGAGCCGGAGAGGCACGCTCTCGCTCTTGGCCTCCTCTTTCTCTCTCTCTTTCTCTCTCACCCCAGCCCCCTCCCCTGGATGGCCTGCACCAGAGCCGGGGTAATGGGAAAGCATTGATTATGGCTGATAATTCAGGGCTTTGATGTGGATAATGCAGTCTCTCTCTCTCTCTCTCTCTCTTCCTGCACCGGCTGTGCACTCAAAGCCCCAGGGGCCAGAGAGGATATTGGGTTTACAGGCTCTGTGTGTGAGAGAGAGGGAGAGAGAGCATGTGCTTGCATCAGGGTGCATTAGGTTTTTGTAGTGTGTGTGTTCCCACTGTTACGTCAATTTTTGTGTGAATGTGTACGTACATTTTTGCATTGACAGTAACAGGGTTCAGTCATTACTGATTTTTTTTTTTTTTTGCTTGATGTTATGTATAATCTTTAAAACTGTTTGCACAGCGTAACACAAATACACCGAAAACCCATTCTGGTGAAATTACAGTGAAGGATTCACTGACCAGAAGGATGTATTTATATACTCACATAATATGCATGTATGTATATTATAGATATAGATACAGATAGATAGGTCCCACATATTTCCCTAGCCTTACCGTGCCTTTGAAATGCACATTGTACGGTAGATTTTACCACTGCTCTCTCTCTGGGCGGCCTTGGACCCACAGAGCAGCCTGGGAAGAAATGTGGTGATTGGGTCAGAGCTGGGAGCCGAGACGTTGACGTCCACCGATTTCACTGGGAGAAGTGTTTCTCACCACTGGCTCGCTAAAGAGGCCAGGTCAGGCTGCTGGCCCATTGAGCCCCAGCGAGCCCCTCCTCTTTCCCACACGAGTTGGAATCTGTGCAGATGATGCGGAGCAGGCTGAAATGAAATCTTTCAGCCCGGCTCGCCTCCGAGAGAGGCTTGAATTCAGACCATAATTTAGTCTCGCCCCGGCCTAGCGTTTTACAACTGAACCTCCTTTTGCCAAGAGTTTAGTTCTCAATTCATTTGACTTGACCCAGAGGTCAGTTTATCTTGAGATGTTACATAACTGGCTCCTGGGTTCTGTACGGATGACTGGGGTCTGCACCAGAGGAGAGGTCTGAGTTGTTATGATGGGGGTCTGTGCAGATAATCAAGGCTCTCACAAATGAATGGGGTTTTGTGTGTGGGGGTCTCTCTCGCACACAATGCAAGACTCCCTTGAGCACCCTTTCCTTCTGTTCCAGGAGTACCGGCCGTGCCTATGTGGAAATGCGTTGGTCTTCTGGTCACATGACTTGGGAGGTCCACCATTATCAGGGGTCCCTTTCTCAACAGTTCACATTGCATAATGCAGAATGCCGAAAAGTTACTGCCAGGAACTTAACCCTATAGTTCTGAAGCATCTCCCAGAGTTCAGTCAGGGGTCATGTCAGTTTTCTTGTTTTAATGGCTTATAGGTACAATTTATTCTGCACATTGCTGCTCTTATTGTATAGTATCAAATGCTGTAGCCATGTTCTTTGTAACTATGTGAAGGGAGTGGACTCTGTGTTGGTCTGAATGTTGTGCTTTCCTTTTGCTTGAGTTGCCAGGATCAAAGACAGGCCCCGGTACAGTGTTCGTGTTAGCGGTGCTGTTGTTTAGGTGTTTCCCAGCCCCCATCATGTCCTGGTTCCCTTGCCGAGGAGGGTTCTGTGGAAGTGGTATAGAAGTGGTGGTTTCAGATTTCCTCTCTCCTCACTGCACCTCAATAATTAATATTCATAATCGGATATCATGACAACAAGGCTTCCGCAGCCTCCCCCTCGAACAGCGTCGGAGAGCGAAGGACAAAGGCAGACGAGGGAGGTGGTCTCGGTGTGCTCTCTCTTTTACCTCCCTCTCCTCTCTCTCTCCCCCCCAGCAACAAGCCCCGCATCTCTGACCTGGGAACCTTAGGCTGTGGCCCATATCGACCCCGACCCTGCTAACCAGCCCCCCTGCTGTGGGCTGTCAGCCTCCCGTCATGAGGGCCCAGCCAACATGGCAGCGGAGCAGAGGTGACTATCTGCTCAAAGTACCTTTGGCCCCCCGATTTTCCCTGCGCTTCATTGTCCGGCCTTCCACAGTCCCCCTCTCTTCCTGGGTGAGATTTCCCCCCCGTCAGTTATCTCCCTGTGTGTTCCACTTTAAACTCTCACTCTGTAGAGCAGCCCCAAGTGACAGCTTTCCTCCACCACCCCTTCTCTCTGTCTTTGGGGAGACATTGCTCCCCCCCACCCCCCACCCCCATCCCTCTTGCTTTTTCTTTCCCTCTGTAAAAGATGCCTGACTTCATCTCCCTGCAATATGATAGAATGACCCCCTTCCTACACCAGCGTACTTTAGAGTACTTTCCCCCCACTGCTCTCGCTCCATACCATAACCGCCTCCTTTCCCCTCCCGTACCACCAGCAAAAGCCCACAGTGCTGCTGATGCACTCTTCCACATTAATAAAAATTTTATACACAGTCAGGAAATGCATTTCCAGTTTAACCGGCTGGAGGCTCTCAGGCCAACAGGAAATGAGCATTTGGCCGGCAGCCAGCCCTGCTATTTCAAGGGACGGCCGGAGCCAATCAACAAGCTCTGGTCAGTTAATGGAACACGGATACTTCGCTGAAATATCCAGAACAATTACGAGAGCGGGGGGCAGTGGGGGGTGGAGAGGGGGGTGGGGGTGGGGGGGGGCATTGCTCTACAGGCTTAGGAGCAGGGACGGACTGAGGGAGGGAGGGAGGAGAGAGATGGAGGGGGGGGAGGGGCGGCATTAATTCTGATCAGATACAGATGGCTGTGTTTGTGTGGCTCTGTGGTTCAGAGCTACGGGATGAAGAGGGCTTGAGCATGTGTACTGAGGAATAACACAGAGGAGTCTGCGTTACAAGTTGTGTTCAGTGCTCACAGTGTGAGACAACGGCTGCCTGGTGTTAGCGCTGAGAAGCGGTGACACCAAGACTCACACTTTCTCTTTTCACCCTTCCCCTTTTTCTGTGCTGTGCTGGTAAGTGTTTTCAGTGGTTGGGTGACGGTGCTCAGCTACAGTGTTGAGCAAGCTGGAACTGCAGTGTGATGGGGGGAGTAACCTGATATCTGTGCACCGGACTGTCAGAGCCAAACACTGACATTTCCCCCTTTTCTCTACACAGCAGAGGAATCTTGATTTGTGCAGGGAACGAGACCCTGGAACATTGGCTGTGAGATGCGCGCGCACACACACACACACACACACACAGGGGAACAGAGTGCCGGCAGATATGAATGACTTTGTCAGCTGTGTGCCGGTCATTAACCAGGCCATTTAACATTGATCCTGACATGGGCAGTGCAGCCTGCCTGAGGACCGTCAGAGGGGACGACCAGTCACTGTAAGCTGGTACAACAGGGCATGATGCGCTGTAGTGAGTTGAAATCAGTTAATGCCCTCACCACACCCAAACGCACAAGCTCTTACATAAACACGCACAGGCGCACACACATACACGTACACACTCGCACATAAAACAGATATTCTGCTAGCCGCAGATTTGCTAGCCATGCTACTTCCTGTTCTTTTTTTTTTCCATTGCTTTGATACAACTGTATGGTTCAACAGAAGAATGCCTTGCACAGAAAGATATGGTGCAGCAAAATTAGCCGCTCACCAGTATTTATAATTGAATAAGGCCCAGGTTGAACATGTCCATGAATGGGGAAACTTGACTCCTTTCTGCAGTTGGAACGTCTCGGATATTTCCTCCGCTAAGACGCACATCTGTTAGTTTCCAGGTTTCCTGTTCCCTTGGACAGACCTTTCTCCCCCAGCCCAAGTCTTAGAGGAGGCAGACAGACACGCCCTGTGTACGTGCTAACAGCAGGAGAAAGTGTGTGTTACTCAAAGGTGTGGGCGATAATCAGTGAGACAGCAGTATGACTTTTCATCAGCTGTACAGTACTGTTCTTCATAGGCAGTAAGTGTAATAGTCATCTGGGCATTCTGCTCTTCTGGCTTCTTCAAAGCACGTTGTTTGTGTGGTGATGGGGGGGGGGGGGGGGTGGATTTATGGTGATTAGCAAGTGTCTCAGCATCATGTGACGCCTACTCACAGAGGAAGACATGGGTGAGACGTGCCCTATCCCTTGGGAATGAGTGTGCTGTATGTGTTGCTGTGGCAAGAGATACCCGTTTCCTCGCCAACATGGTGCAGGCCGTGACGGTTTGCCAGTCACACAGATAGAGCGCACCCTAATCCCCCCCCCCAGCTCCTCCCGCCCCCACCCCTCACCAAAGTTCCTCATCCGGAACCTCCCGCCATATCAATGAGCAACAACATGGTGCGATCGCCCTAAACAGGGGCAGCATTCCAATAACTCATGTCCTCTGATTAAACCCGAGATGCTGAATTATTCACTGCACTGAGATCATTTTCCCTTTGACAGATGTGTAGCTGACCTTAAGTGAGACCAGATGAAAAGGGGGGGAGGAAATGTTTGTGGACTCGGAATTTTAAAATGGCTCCAAGCTCAGAAAATAAATGTATGAATCGCAGTAATTGATGTATTAATTTCAAATCATCTCTGGTCAGAGTCGGCAGTGTCCAAGAATGTTCTGAAGTCATGGCAGGCAGCAGGTTTGGATGGAGGCTGCACAGAGCCTCTTTATGCAAAACCATCAACACCATGGCTAATTTAGTGGCTCTCTCAGGGGTCAACATGGTTTCCTTTGACCTCCTCTGGGGACTTTTATTGTCACCATCATCACTATCTATTGAACGCTTTTAATACCATTTCCACTTCTTTCCTGTGCTGTGATCTATTTCCCTCTGTCACTCTCTTAGGGAAATTTCCTGCCTTCCTAACTGCATCTCTCCTCTTTCTGTCATTCTCTCTCCCCTTTTTCTCTTCACTCTCTCTGTCTTTCTCCCGTTTATATTTTCTCTCCCTCTGTTTTTCTCTCTCCCTTGTCCCTCCTCTCTCTCCTGTCTCTCTCCTCTGTCACTCTCTTCTCTCCCCCGTCTCTCTCTCCTCTTTCCTCTGTCCCTCCTCTCTCCCCTGTCTCTCGCTCTCTCCTGTCTCTCTCTTTTCCCTGTCCCCTCCTCTCTCTCTCCTGTCTCTCTCCACTCTTCCCTGTCTCTATCTCCCCTGTCTCTCTCACTCGCCCCTGTCTCTCCTCTTTCTCCCTTGTCTCTCTCCACTCTCCCCTGTCTCTCCTCTCTCTCCCTTGTCTCTCTCTATCTCCCCTGTCTCTCTCCACTCTCCCCTGTCTCTCTCTATCTCTCCTGTCTCTCTCCACTCTCCCCTGTCTCTCTCCACTCTCCCCTGTCTCTCTCTATCTCCCCTGTCTCTCTCCACTCTCCCCTGTCTCTCTCCACTCTCCCCTGTCTCTCTCCACTCTCCCTGTCCCTCTCACTCTCCCCTGTCTCTCTCCACTCTCCCCTGTCTCTCTCCACTCTCCCTGTCCCTCTCACTCTCCCCTGTCTCTCTCACTCTCCCTGTCCCTCTTCAGGTTTTGCTCAGGGAGTCAGATGAAACAGAGCCTGAGGGAGAACAAATGGGATATTTAGTTTCGGCTTGATGACGCCATTTAGCCATTAACTATCTCCAGTGAATGTATACCCCCTGAACACTCCCCAGCCTCTGTCTACCATTCATATTCTACCTCCCTCCCCCTCTCGCTCTTTCCCACCCTCTCTCTCTCTCTCCTCGCTCTCTCTCTCACTCACACACACACACACACATACACACACAGAAACATAGCCCACTCTCTCTCCACTAGATTTTAAACAGACCACAGAGAATGAGAAGATAAACACACAGGCAGGAAGGACTGACCAGAGAGAGAGAGAGGGAAAGAGAGAGAGAGAGAGAGCATCCAGTGCTCACACTTTCTGCTTTTATTGAGAGGAGAGAAACTACAGATCACAACTCCAATCTCTCATCAGTTGCAAGAAGTCCTTCACGCTGTTGTTTTAACCCTGCCGCCTAATTTTTCCTCGCATTGCTGCCTGCTTTTATGAAGAGGGAACTTGCTATTATATCTGGGATATACTTACGTGACACTTTTTTTTTCCTCTTGGTCACTTTTTTTTTTTTTTGAATTATCGAACGCATGAGTTGTTTTTTTTTCGGTTTGCGTGAATTGAACCGGGGCGCGTTCGGCTCTCCCCGAGGTGTCGTCAGTGCTGGGATGCTCTGTGTGGAATGACAGCCGAGCCGCCCGGATTGCCCGCACACGTGGGACGCTTTTAAGAGCCCTCTCCGCCAGGCTGAAGGTGAAGTGAAAGGAAAGGTTTCTGTCGAGCGAGCCGAGAACGCGTCTCCAGTCCAGTGGCAATGGGTCTCTCCACGTTCAGAGGTAAGCACAAAGCCAGCGCTTGAAGGGTCAGGATGGGGTGGGGGGGGGGAGTTCACCAGGGGAATGGTTTTACCTGTCCTTTCTCACGCGGTGTCCCACGCTTTGCTCTGTATGTCTCTAAACCCTGTTGAAAGGACAGTGATCTTGCCGCGATGACAGTTCGACCACAGATGGACCTCGCATCCTGTAACTCACGAACATTGCAACGTGACTTGATTATGAGATAATTAGGAGGAAATGCAATAGCACAATGACACAAGGGCATCATATGTGTGTGCATAGGTGTGTGCATATTTCAACATTTTCATTTGCCAATAATCTGGAAATCTGATTCGATTGGTTCCCAGCAGGCTTATGCAGAGTAACTTCCTGAGGGAGATGGGTCCAGTGCCATGCATTAGAGACTTCTGTCATCTGGGACTCTTTACTCTTGCACTTTGATTGTCCTTCTTTCATTGGATGGCAGGATGTGGGATACTGCTCTACCCCCCCCCCCCCCCCCCCCCCCCCCCCATTATCATTCCTCTGTGTGCCTCTACTTTCTTCTTTCCAACATTTTTTTAATTTTCCTGTTTTGAACTTCCTCTTTTTCTTAGTCTTTTTTTTTGCCTTTGCTCTGTCTGCTTTCAGCTCTTTTCCCCTCTTCCCGCGTTCCTTTCCTCCTTTCTCCCGGACTCTCTCTCTCTCCCTGTCCACAGTGTCTATTTCAGTCCATCCTGGGGGTCGGATTCAGCACATCCGGAATCTCATACAGTTTATTGTCATTCAATCCCTCAGTGCTCCCAGCGGTGCCTGGAGTCCTGCCCTGGGTCCCACTGCCTGACAGCTTATGTCCTATGAGGGAAGCGTTCTGTTTGGGTCATCCTTAGCTCCCCTACACCCCACCCCCCCACCCCCACCACCCCCCTACCTCCCTCCTGAGGGTGACTGTGCCCCTCTACCCCCCAGCACCAGAATGAGGCTATATAGCCTATGTCCTGCTGATAAAGGCCACCTCCTCTTGCTCCATGGCTTTGGGAAGCTGTGCTCACACATAAAGGATTCATTTGTGGGCAATGCCCCCACAGAGAAGAAGAAGGAAAAAAAAACCAACAAAACGGCTGCCTGACCCCACCAAGAAAGAAAAGAAGAAACAACTGGAAGAAGGAGAGAGAGTGAGAGAGAGAGAGTGAGGGGGAGATATGAAGGAGAGGGCTGGAGAGAGAGAGAGAGAGAAAAAAGAAATGGATATCTCTAATGACAGTTGACCTGTAGGAAGCCAGAGCCCTGATGACTGGGGAGTGGTAGTGGACTTTTATCAGCAATAACATCAGAGACAGGGATGTGAAGGGGTCACTGACACGGGAGGTTTAAAATAGCTCGACATTATGATGTCATCATCCGCGCCAAGCCCCGAAGATCCTTTAAAAGCGATATACCACAGCACTGAACCGACAGCTGCTCTGGCAATACCAAAAAACTAGCATCTTTCAAAAGACCTCTCCGAAATATTTTCAATGGGACGGGGGACAGTTGCATTCTACAACGAGACAGCTTGTGTCATCCATCAACGGACAAAAAACACGACATTTCCTGCCTCCCCTCATATTTTTTTTTTCCACCCATCTTTCGTTCGCGATACTTTTTTTTTTTGTTTTGTCTTACCCGTTGTTTCTGCTCCGGCTCTGGGTTTTGAATTTCCCAGAGCCAGTAAAGTGTGTGGCGTTATGAATAATATGCGCTCCTCATCCTGTTCCCCCTGCTTCCAGATTGGGTTACTCTGCCCGAGGATGTGTGCAAGGTAAGTGGCGCAGAAGCCTCGGGGCCGGGGGCCGAGAGGCATGGCGCAGTCAGCAATAATACTCCCTGGGCGGGAGAGGCTGTCTTCAGGTTACCCCCACGGCAGGATGGCTGGGTAAACACAGGCCCCCTTTTTGACAGCGCGGCCCCTCCCGTTCCTCTCCCCGTCCCGTCCTGCGCAGGGTTGCGGCAGGCTCCCGCTCGGGACCGGAGCGGACCGGCCCCTCGGTGGGTTCAGACCGCTGAACCTGCGTTCGGGTAGGAGGCATCGGGCCTTCCGGGGACACTGCTGAAGATTTTCGGAGGGGGGGAGAGAGAGCGAAAGACAGCTAACCGAGGAACAGGAGAAAGAGGGGGGAAAATAGCATCACCTGAGAGGCGATCATGCCAGCTTCCTGACCCCCTTATTTTAACGAATTTCCGAAATTTAGGCAGGGTTCTGTGTGACTACAAAGGTGGGCAGGCACAGAACGCATCCCGGAAATGCAAACAGCGTGTATCCCGTCGCTGCGTTTGGAAACAGCCTAAAAAGAGCAGCTGTCAGAGCAGACAGCGATCAGAGCAGACTTTAACCTTCCTGTTGAACTTGACCCACTGCTGATTATGTCCAATCCTTTTCCACCACGCAAAGTATATCAGGTGCATCCGCATGCTTTACAGAGGCCGCTGAAATGGCAACGTGTTTCTGCCACCTTGGTTGCCTTGCCCCAAATGAGGCGTGCTCTTGTGAACTCCAGGACAGCTGCCCAGGCAGTTTTGATAGATGAAGTGCTCTGGGACTCGTGGGGATATGCAGTCTGATGTCAGAACCCCCGCTGTAGCACTGGAGTGTTGGATATTGATCTTTTCGCACCCTGTGTGTGTGTGTGTGTCTATGTGTGTGTGTGTGTGTGTGTGTGTGTGTGTGTGGGTGTGTGTGCGTGCGTGCGCATTGTGATGGTGTTGATGGGATGCTGGTGTGTGTGTGGTGGGGGGGAGGGGGGGGGGGGGTGGACTGCAGTGGAGATGCCCTCTACATTTCACTTTACAAGCCTGTCAGTGCACTTAATGGATCAGAGTGGATCTCTCACGGATAGGGGTGCTTTGGATAATTGCACGGGACTTCCCAAACACACACACAGGCCGGTAATACCATCATCACCCATAATGCACGGCATCAGCATCACTTCAGGGTGAAGAGATGGACCCAAAAACCGGGCAACTCATCAAATATGAGTTGCAAAATTTAAGTCACCTTGGATCAGGTGCTTGCACAGTACCTCAGTAACAGTGCCTACATAACTTGGAGTAAACATACGGCCGTCTGAAGATGTTAATAATCTTGGCAAGCTCATGATCTAGCCCAAAACTCATAGAAGGCAATGATAAATCAATGGAATTAATGTGCAACATCTCCGGACACCTCATCTGAAAGTGTGGTGTTACTGTATCACTTTGAAATGTAGGCTGGATAATGAGAGGCAGAATTAAATATATCATCATTTTATTGTGAGGCAAAGTGAATGTTTGCCCTGCCATGTGACACATCAGCGATGGAGACGGTGCTGAGATCAGCAGAAAAAAAACGGACCAAAGGAAGAAGTTGAATTGCCCCGCCTCTATCCTCGGTACCCCTTGGATGCTCCTTCACCTCAGAATTGCTATTTGGACCGTCCGCGAGGCGGTCCGGATCCGTGCTCCAGACGATTACTTGATGACTTCATGGAAAATAAACAGCATCCTTTCTTTTTCTCCCCCCCCCCCCCCGCCCCCCCCCCCCCTTAACAATTAGATGGGCAGATATGCCTGGGACATGGGAGCTGCAGGATATGATGAGATTACTTTCCAGGACTTCCTTTGCCCTGTGTTTTTTCCTCCTGCTCGTAATTTATAAATGTATCTAATGCTTCCTGCTGAGGCCTTCTTATCTCCACTTTATGGCCGGGGATGGTATCTTACCTTTGTGAGAGCATGCCAGCCTCCTGCCAGCGATGCAGCTGAGAGAGACCCAGACTGCATGCGGATGAGGCAGACAGTAGCATCACCTAATTGCTGCTCCTTTGTATAGATTTCCGTTCGGAGTTACGTCGGCCGCCACCTTCCCCTCCCACCTTATCCCTCTATCTGGGCTGCCTCGAATGCTTTCCCATTTGTCCTAATTACACCCCGCAAAATGGCGGCCCCCTTGACATCCCTGCCCCCCGCCCCTAACATTCTGAGAACGTGCGTTTTAGCATTGCCAACGTCGGGTATCAGGAAAGGGCTGGGTGAAAAACTATACACCGAGCCTTTGTTCGGGATGATGGCTAATTATACACGGTAGCTTGCAACAGGATACTGATGTTTTCCTCATCCCTCTCCCTGCATTCCATGTTCGATGTTTCATGCTTTTGTGGCCTTCTGTCCTTTTCAGGTCCCAACACAGAAAAGCTCACTGACTTGCGGCTAACGGCCTCTCTTTTCACTCACTAAAAATGTTTATCAATTTTGGTAAAGATGATTAACTTCAATGGCTTTGACAGCACGCTCAATTGATATTGAAGTGTACTCTGTATAGTTCTGTCAATTCATTACTGTTTAATTCTGTTAACATATTTCAGGGGTGCAAGTAATAGGATTATTCAAATAGCTGTATTGACCACTGGCTAATTAAATATGTCAAATGATAATCCCCTCGTTGGTAGTGTTAATATCTATGCCCAACAAATCTGAATTAATGGAATGCATCAAAGTGAAAGTATTGACAGACTCAGACCTTAAAACCCAGGAATTCTGCTAAAGTAAACTCTCCCCCTTTAGTGAGTTCTCTGTGTCAGTTCTAGATATTTTTTTATTTCCTGCCCTGACGCAACTCAGGATATTGAATATTTTATTAAATCAGAGTGGAGTCGTAAGGTCACGGGTGGGAGCGTTGCTGTGTGTTCATAACCTGAGAGGATTGGGAAGTGACGGTACGGGTCTCTGTGTGTTCTTCCTTTTTGGGTTTCAGGTTTCTCTGATGTGCCCTGAACGGAGTGCGCCCCCCACCCCGGCCCCTCCCTCAGCGCCTCCCTCCGCAGGATGGATCTGGCACCCTCCCGCAGGGCGGACCCTGACGGGCTGGACCTCCAGCAGGTGCCGGTCCTGTCCATCGACCAAATCCGGGCCATCAGGGCCAGCAACGACTACGTGGAGCGGCCGGCGGTGCCGCCGGAGCCCGCCGCCGCCGCCCCCGCCGCCCAGCCGGGCCTCTTCCTGGCCCACGATGAGCGCCACGCCCAGCTCCCGCGCAGCCAGAGCCACCACCAACACGCCCACCTGGCGCACCTGAGCCGCTCCAGCACGGTCAGCTCCATGTCACGGAGCAGTGCCGCCTCCGACCAGAGACTGCTGGCCGGCCTCACCCCGTCGCACTCCGGCCTGCTCCCCGTGGTGCGCAGCCAGCCCAAGGGCGAGCTGAAGCCCGACAGACTGGGGAAGGGCCCCGCCGAGGCCGAGGATTTCGGGCGGCACCTCTTCATCTGCGAGCGCTGCGGCCGCTGCAAGTGCCGGGAGTGCGGCGCCCCCCGGAGCCTGCCGTCCTGCTGGGTGTGCGAGCAGCGCTGCCTCTGCTCGGCCGAGAGCGTGGTGGAGAACGGCACCTGCCTCTGCTGCGTCAAGGGCCTCTTCTACCACTGCTCCGCCGACGACGAAGACAACTGCGCCGACCGGCCCTGCTCGTGCGGGCCCGGCCGCGCCTGCGCCCGCTGGGGCACAATGGCGCTCATGTCCCTCTGCCTGCCCTGCCTCTGCTGCTACCCGCCCGCCAAGCTGTGCCTCGCCGCCTGCCAGCGCGGGTACGACCGGGCCGCCCGGCCCGGCTGCCGCTGCAGCAACACCAACACCGTCTGCCGCAAGATCTCCGCCTCCAACCCCGCGCCCTTCCCAAAGTCTCTGGAGAAGCCCGTATGACAGAAAGGACACCCCCCCCCTCCCACCACCACCGCTCCGAGCCCTTGCAACATTCCCCCCCCCAAGGAGGGACCAAAAGCTTTGGATGTCAAGACTGACGCTGACGCAGCCACGCCCCACAACCCCCTACACAACAAACTGCCACCCACCGAACCAGGCAAAACTGTGCCATTTCCTGGAAGTGATGCCCCCAATGGTTTCTCTTTAGCCAACTTTATTTATTTATTTTAACTTCGTTCAGCAAGGCTAACAGACCAGATCATGTGTCACTAACAGCGAGGGAGCAAGTAGCCTCCCTCAAACGTATTGGTCAGCAGTGAATCTGCTGTTTCTGTCAGGCGAGTGTGGTCATGGTTCTGGTAAGGGCTAGGTGGGTGCGGGGGACTGATGGATGGACAGACTGCCGGTAAACCATCTGCTGTAAACTCCCACGGATCCCAGTAGAGTAGAGAAATTGGGGTGCCTCATTTTTTTTTGCCTGGCGTTGATACAGATGCACACCCGGGAGATCAGCCAAATTGATTCTGAAAGTGGGAAAAGCGCAGTGAATGGAGTTACAAGGCTTGTTTGATATGGAGAGCACTGTGACAGAGGCTTGCCTGGCCCCAGACTCCTGGGATGGGGACCGTCTGAGCCGCGGCTTCCTCCAAAAGGACCAATGAGAGCCACGCGAGCACAAGCGGCGGTCTCAGACCTTCCCGACCTGCACTTCCTGTTATTTATAGAGGAGCAGATTCAAAGACAGAGTGCCTGGTCAGGTTTCTGCTCTCGCCAGCCAGACGCCAGCTTTCAGCCGCTAACGTCCTTGCCCCCCCGCCCCCCCATACCCCCCCCCTTCCTCTCGCACAGTGGTCCGTCCTGGGACAGCGCTCTTAAGGGGGTCTGAGTGGAAGAGAGGAGATTCTCTGGCAGCGGGCTGTGAAAGCAAAGGGGACCAAAAACAGGCCGAATTTAACGTACATTCCCAGGGAGGAGGGATAGCCACTGGAGAGTCTCTCTTTTTACGAGGTTACTTACAAAACAGAGTCAAAGCAAAATCTCTGGGAGACTTTGGAATGGAGGTGGCCGTGAAGTTTGAGACCAGTGGACTTCCGCATGCTCTTCCCCTCCTCTGGTGGCTCTAAGCTTTTCTGTTTAGCAGGATATAAGCTGAATGAATGGATGTATATCCATGGTAGGTGTCTGGGTGGGGTGGGGGGGTGGGAGGTTGGAGGGGAGGGGGGGCTGGTGGCACAATCTGGTTGTCTGATGCACTGATGAACATGAACACGCAGTGTCAGCTGTGCATATATTAATTTCCATGCACAGTAATCCTGTTTATTAGAATTACTTTGATATATTTTTGTATGTAAATAGGATTATTATGGTATTGTTATTTTTATTCTACA
The DNA here is from genome assembly GCF_013368585.1 of Megalops cyprinoides. Taxonomy (NCBI): domain Eukaryota; kingdom Metazoa; phylum Chordata; class Actinopteri; order Elopiformes; family Megalopidae; genus Megalops; species Megalops cyprinoides. Next base: position 47,030,463 of record NC_050585.1, on the reverse strand, counting down.
TTTTTTTTCTTATTATTCCAATGATTATTGAGATTTACCCTGAGTCTGAAGCCTGATCGATATTTTTTAGCCAGAAACTGCTTTGGTGGGGGGTGGGGGTGGGGGGTGGGGGGTGGGGGGTGGGGGGGGGGGGGGTGCTCTGAAAGGAAATGCATCACCCAGTCTTTAAAAAAAAATCCAGTGAGCCTCTCCATGACAAGTAGTCATCTTCATCATCATCGTTGTCTTCATCATCAGTCATGGTCGTGACCGGCATTCAGAAACAGAGGCCTTCAGATGCATCAGCTCGACGGCCTCTGTCTGAATGCGTATCCATGCATAACCTACAGTGGTGATGACCCCCCCCCTCAACCCCCTGCCCCCCTGGTAACACTTCCTCCCACTGTGCAACCCTTGGAGCCTCTCTCCTGTATACCCCCCCCCCCCATTGCCCATAGTGTCACAGAGAGGGAAGGGGCTCAGTTTATTGGTACATGCATTTTACAGGAATGCTTATCTGGTGCTGTATGCAGGCTGTAGATTAACCACTATCAGTTTTCCTGTTGTACTAGTATGTATTGCTTTGGTACAAATGGCATCTTGTACGTTGTAAAAGAATTTAAGGAGTATATATATATATATAAATATATATAAATATATAAAATTCTATATAAATGAATATATGAATATAAATTTTACACTTATTTTTTCCGTTACTGATGTTGACAAGTCACAGATATTTATTTAAATTGTTACAATGAAAGAGAAGAAGTATTTATTTATTGGTGAGGAAATTGTGATGATATTTGGCTTTTGGTTTGAATTTTGTTTTTGTTTGTTCATTTCTGTTTTTGTTTCTGTTTTTTTCTGTGGAGAGATTATGGTGGTCATGGCCCTCCTGGCTACAGATCCTAATAAAGGGTGCTTTCAAATCGGCCTGTGCTTCCTCGGCCACTTCCTGGCTCCGGTTTGAGTGAGAATGAGTGTGGATGGGATGGGATGGGGCGGCTCTGGAGGTGCACTGAATCCCAGTCAGAGTTCCAACAGAGTACCAGACTACCATGACCTTGCTTGGCAGTGCATGGTACATTATATGTCTTTACATGATATGATTGTCATTTACCAGATGATTTTATTCAGAGCGACATACATACAGTAGGTTACAATTTTATCCATTTATACCGCCGGATGTTTACTGAGGCAATTGTGGGTTAAGCCAAGGGTACAATAGCAGCGCCCTAGTGGGGAATCGAACCAGCAACCTTTTGATTACGAGCCCTGCTGCTTACCACTACACCGCACTGCTGTCCCACTTTATCTTTCAGGTGCTCCTTGGTTTTAAGCCTGTGTGGTTGCTCTAAGCAGAGCTGCCTTACAGGATGGCAGTGTAACATAGTGGTCAGGAGCAGGACAGGATTCCACACTGGGGTGTTGCTGCTGTACCCTTGGGCAAGGTACTTAACCCAGAATTGCCTCAGTAAATATCCAGCTGTATATAAATGGGTAACATGTAAAAAACTGTAACCTATGTAAGTCACTCTGAATAAGAGTGTCTGCGAAATACCAATAATAATAATGCAATAATGCCTTGTTCTCGGTACGGGCGTGGGTTATGTGTCAGCGGTGGAGTGAGTGCTGTGTGGGGCTGTGTGCGGTAATGGAATGCGGTGTCCGTGTGAGTGAGGGGTGTTGGGCGCTGTGTTGGGGAGTGGCGCGGCGCACAGGGCGTGCCCGGCACGGGGTGCTTGCTGTGTCTGGAGGAGCAGGGCTTTTGTCTGTGGCTGATTATGCCGCTCCCACTCTGCAGCCTGTTTGGTCTATAAATAAGTAATCAAGACCAGGTCGCCCTAATGGCTTCTGAGACGAGCAAATGCAGATGCAGTGTGTGTGTGTGTGTGTGTGTGTGTGTGTGTGTGTGTGTGTGTGTGTGAATGTGCATGTGTGCATGTGTATATGTATGTGTGCGGGTGTGTGTGTGTGTGTGTGTGTGTGTGTGTGTGTGTGAGAATGTGCATGTATGCATGTGTATATGTATGTGTATGTGTGTGTGTGTGTGTGTGTGTATGTGTCTGTGTGTGTGATCACAGAAAAGGCACATTAAACCAGAGAGCTGAGTCTCCTCTTTCGCTCGCATTCCCCCGGAACCCTTTTCCCCTCGGCCCACTCAGCCAGCAGGAGACAGACACGCATGAAGTGCAAACGCCAGCCTACCCTCGCGCTCCTCTTCAGGGGAGCTGCTCCAGATCAGTCACTTGTGTTTGTTTGGAGTGCATGTGTGTCTGCGAGATCAATAATGTAGGCCCATTCCACATAAGAGCCGTCGCCGCCTCCACCCCCACACCCTCCCCCAGTTCATGTGTCTGCATGTCATATCTGTGGCCTACCAACTTCACAGGCTGAGGAAAACATGGCTCCTTTACTGACATATGTACACTGTCAGTCACTGTCATACATCACCAGTAAAAAAGACCTTTAAAATAGTAGCAAAGAACAATACTTATTAACTGTTGTTACTTTAGTTAGTATTAATAGTTGAGTTTTTTTTTTCTATGTGAGTATTGAAGCTTTTTCTTGTCTTTTTCTCAACGAAAGATGTTGCTATTTGACACAGAGGCTGGAGGACAAATTCTGGAGTCCCACTCCTTCAATTTCTAACCTTTCATCCTTTAGACAATAGAGGGGGAGGATAGGGGTTGGGGGGTATCCCCTTCCTCTCGACCCCTCTGCCCTCATTGCCTTGTGCATCTATTTGGCCCTTGTCATTTCTCACAGGCAGTATCCAGGGCAGCCCCGTGTCAGTGTCAAGACCCCTCTGTATGGTAGGAACAATGCAACCTGTCAGTCAAACCCCATAAGCCTGTCAATCAGCCTGAGGGCCATTCAGCAGCAGACCCCCCCCCCTGTTGAAGCTCACCCAGAGCAGGGCTACAAATCGCCCCATCTCATCACCTTTTATCTTTGTCAGCTCTTTCACTTATTTCATGTGTTGCATTGAACACATAACTGTTGTAAGGCAGTGTGGCGTAGCAGTAAGGAGCAGGGCACGTAACTGAAAGATTGCTGGTTTGACTCCCCACTAGGGCACTGACATTGTACCCTCAATTTCTTAGTTCTTAACCCTCAATTATCTCAGTAGATATCGAGCTAAATATAAAACTGATATAACTAATATAAAACTTTAGAGATAAAACTTTAACCTATGTAAGTTGCTCTGGATAAGAGCGTCTGCTAAATGACAGTAATGTGATGTAAGCTGGCATGAAACGCACATCAAAACATAAGTTTTCCCCGAGACAGAGATGACTAATATTTGTAATGCTGATTGTTAAAGGCTGTGTGGCTGGCCTCACATCTGCAGGGGATTTAGGTCCGTTAGAGCCATGGCACGATCTGCCAGACCAATACCCTTTTGCAATCCTTAAATCCTAAAAACTGAGGATCGAGACTGTACCCCTTTGATTTTGCTGTGAGCCAGATGAGCAGGTCTCTGCCTGTGAGAGATGGTGCTGTGATGTACGGAGAAGCTGGCAGACCTGTACCCCTGGTTGAGACCTGCTTCAGAGCCGGCGTCGCTGGCCTACGTGTCGACTCGAGGGCCCGGGAGGAAGCCGAGGACTGCTGATGACCGAAGATGTCGTGGAGCGCTAGGCGCCGGGACGGGCCCTTCAACAAGAGTCCAGACACATGCTGGGTGGGGAGCGGGTTGGGCCGCCGCACAGACAGGTCTCCTACGTGCCGAAAAGCAGCAAACCACAGAGAAAACCCCAGGAAGCTTCATTCTCGGCAGGTTGCGGTTTGCTTAGGGTTATTACGTCTGTGTTCGATGTACGTGACTGTGTGCAAGTTTAAAACTACGACTTTCATTCATTCATCCATCATGGAAGGGGTAATAGGCCAGAAGTGTCACTACAGTATGCAGTATCGCCCTGTGCACACAATGGCCAGTAGACGATAGGAAGCTGAAGAGAGATAGAGGAGTTCCTCAGTGAACAACTGCTCTCCTTCAATAAATCTCTTAGCTGGAGTAAGTGCACCGCAGAGACAGAGGGCGGGATGGTTCTGTTGGAGCAGCAGGGAGGAGGAGGGGAGACAGTACTGGTCCTTGTGTTGGGCGAGAGAGATTTCCACAGACTGCGGGAGAGAGAACAGCGTACGAGTTGGGCCCATGTCTGACGGAGGACCGGTTAATCGGGCCATTAAGCGGGGACAGCTGGAGGAGAGGCTGGTGGGAATGGTTCCCAAAGTTCAGGGGTCATGAGCCAGAGAGGCAGAGCGGTTGGGCTCCCTTGTTTTCGGGCTACGAATCTGAGGAATGCCACGTTTGGTTAACCTCCTGTTCTGCTTCACTTCTGTTTTCTCTCTCCCTCTCTCTGCCTGCTGCATGTACCCCCTCCAAATGCCTACACATTCCTCCTCTTTGTCAGAACCCGCCATCAACATTCTTTTAAAAATACTGAACCTCTTTATCTGTGCAGTCTCTGACTGAAGGAAATGTAGAGGCCCTTCCTGAAGCTACTCAGATACACACACACACACACACACACACACCCATATCATCTGCATCTGTACAGCTTTGTCTTGCATTTAGTAAAAAAACCATTGTATTCATCAAAATCTTTTATAAATGCAGTAGCAGTTTTCCTTATTGTTAAAAGTTCTACTGAAAGTATAAATGAAATAAATGAATGTAGTTTCTTCTGATAACCTCAGTTTAAGCACAGACACTCACACATACTTATATATGTGTATTTATATGTATATATAAGGAATCATAAATCAAAATAACCAAGCAAACAAGCAACCAGAAGGCAGCCAAACATTCAAACAATCTATTTGCATATCGATTTCTTCTCTCCCTGTCTGCAGATCTGTTCCCAGCAGGCCTATGCATACTGTAATTCCTACGCAGCCAATGCCAAAGGGAACCCTTTTCCGCTTCACTGTGTGTTGAGCTGCAGTGTTTGCGCGCCCCACGATGGTATGGTATAGTTCAGTGCGGTTCACACAAAGTTGCCAAACAATGAGAATAATCCCCGTTATTTCGGAGACCAGAGCCCCACGCTGCATCGCCATTAAAGGACATTTCTGCGTGTGTGCGTGTGTGTGTGTGAAAGAGAGAGAGAAGAGAGTGAGAGAAAGGCTGCATGTGTCCTCACAGATGTTCTCGATTGTGGTGATCCAATATCCTCTGGTCTTCCGGAAAAAAAAAATTGACTGTTCCTCTGGGATTTGGAGCAAGATTCTCACAGTGATGAGGCTGGAGTACGTCCTCAATGTGTTCGCCTGCATTCTTTTCCTTTCTTCTGGGTCATGTGTGTTTGGACTCCTGCCATTCCTACAAATACTGCCGTGGGGGCAGTTTTGTGCGGTGATCAGCAAGCATTGTATAACTGTGTTCCTTAAGTTTTGTGCTGTTGTGTAGTCAAAATGTTTACGTTCTTGGAGCACAGACAGGCCTGTGTGTGTTTTTGTGTGTGTGCATTTGTGTGTATGCATGTGCACGTATGTGTGTGCGTATTCATGTGTGTTAATATGTGTGTGTGTATGTCTGTGCATTTGTGTATTATGTGTGTATGTAAATGCGCACGCACGAGCTTGACCGTGTATGTGCACTGTGTGTGTGTATGTATGTGTGTCCTTAGAGTGTATATGTGTGTGTATATGTGTCCTTTATGTGTGTGTGTGCACTCCTGTGTATGTTTGTAGTGTGGACTTGTCCTTTTTGTGTATGAGTGTGTGTGAGTGTGTGCGTGTGCATGCGTGCGTGCGTGTGTGTGTGTGTATGTATGTGTGTCCTTTGAGTGTATATGTGTGTGTATATGTGTTGTGTATATGTGTCCTTTATGTGTGTGTGTGCACTCCTGTGTATGTTTGTAGTGTGGACTTGTCCTTTTTGTGTATGAGTGTGTGTGAGTGTGTGCGTGTGCATGCGTGCGTGTGTGTTTGTGTGCGTGCGTGTGTGCGTATGTGTGTATGCGTGTGTATGCGTGTGTGTGTTTGAGTGTGCATGTGTGTGTGTGTGTGTGTGTGTGTGCGCATGCGTGTGTGCGTGTGTGTGCGTGCGTGTGTGCGTGTGTGTGTGTGTGTGTGTGTGTATATATATGTGTGTGTGTGTGTGTGTGTGTGTGTATGAGTGTGTATGCGCGTGTATCTGAACTCTAATCCTGAGTGGGCTGCAGACAGGAGACGGGAAATGCTGCTGCATTCTCTGCATTTTTCGAAATGTTCCAAATTGCTGAGTGCATCGATTTGACCGGACACTGTCTGACCTGGGAGTGCGGGGAGCCATTCACATCAGCAATGGGTGAAGCCAGTGCTTTCTTGTCCTTGATCCCCTTATCCTTGCATGCGTGTACATGCAGTATGGAAACCTGAGCCGATGGGTCTCATGCACCTACATAATAACGGTTAGACCTTGAAGCTGCAGGGCCGTGCTGTGCTTTCAGTTAAAAAAGGGAACAAAATGAACAAAAAAGCATTTCAGGTGAAATTAGGGAAACCAATTAAAATAAATGTCATTTAATAATTGTTTCCCTATCTAAGATAAAGAGAGCAAACATTCAGGTCTTAGTATGGGAGGTGAACAAGATTAAACCAATCCAATTTTGCCAAGTAGGCAGGGCGACCTTTCAGACATGCACTGTATTTGTGCAATCCTCCATGTGAACTAGCACAAATACACACAAGATGAGTTTTTAATGGAGCAAAATGTTTTTTTTTTCTGAAATACAGTGCAGTGACCATTCTATGAATAAAAGGCATTGAAATTAATTATTTAGAGCCCTCTCTTTCAATAATTCCAAAAGTACCCATCCCCCGGCTCCCCTACCACACATACACACACATATACACACACACACACAGACACATATACACACAAACACACAGGATGGTGGTTTGTGTTAGCTAAGTGCTTTTCAGTTGTTTTGCAAGTCAGCAGCAGGCATCGTGTTGAGAGAAAGAGGGAGCCGGTTAGATAGACCCCTCCACATAAGAATAATCATTGATCACAGTACAGTAATCCTTCACGCATTACATTATTGGCATTTAGGGGACATGCTTATCCAGAGCAACTTACACAGGTTATAATTTTTACATGTTATCCATTTATATATTATTTACTGAGGCAATTCTGGGTTAAGTACCTTGCCCAAGGGTACAACAGCAGTGCCCTAGTGGGGAATGGAACCAGCAACCTTTCGGTTACAAGGCCTGTTCCTTAGCATTATCCTATACTGCCACCCCTTCACACACAGTGGAGGTCCTAATAAGTGCCAGGCCAGTTCCCTTTGTGAGGGTCCTGAGTCTTGTTGCTTGTGAGATACATGTGTAGAGATTTCCAATTCTTTCCCTGTCTAGACTGCCACACAATGTTGGCAAAACCAGAGCTGGAGACCATAGACCAAGAAGGATTATAAAAGCTCAATCAGTCCAAGCATTACTACAACAAGGTGCTGTTCGGTTCAAGGCAGGTATATGGATTCAGTATGGTGTTTGATGTGACACAATGTTTCTGTCAAAGCTGCTGAGGTTTCCAAGGTTGTCTCATCACATTATTGGCAGGTCCACTTCTGAATTACGGTGATACAGTTGTCACGACGTGAATTCAAATTCGCAGCTTCTTGGTGGTCCATCCGGAGAGCTGATCCTTGATCCTTGATCATTCATCAGCTATCAACCCTGAGAAGCCCCTTCTGAAACATGGCAGGCCTTTTGTTGAATCCCAGAAGGGAAGTTCAGACTCACATCTCACCTGGATTCTCTTGTCTATGTCAGTCTTCATTCTCAGTGCCCAGTAACCGCCCCCCCCCCCCCCCCCCCACTCCCCCCCCCCCCCCCCCCCCCCCCCCCCCCCCCCCCCCCCCCCCCCCCCCCCCCCCAAGAGCCGCTGTAAGCAGGAAAGCAGACCCCCCTCCAGGAAGAGCGTCAGCATCCGAACCGAGGAGGAGGAACTCGGAAAGAACACGCTTGATGTCAGCGGCGGCGTATTTTAGGAAAAGCGCAGACAAAGGCCGGGTATATTTAGCAGCGACCAGGAAGCAGGATGAGAGAAGGTTAGAGGTGCGACGGAGGCCTCCTGGCTTTCCCACAGTCGGGGCCGGAAACGGGGGGCCCGACAGAGCCCTCCTCCATCACAGGGACCTCTGGGGAGGGAGGTGGGGTCACCAGTTTTGGGACCGAGTTGGCTCAGGGGTAGGAAAGAGGCTCACTCCCCCCCCCCACTTCCCTGTCCTCTTGGAGCAGCCTGCTGCAGGCAGTTCCCATACGACCGAGGGAAAGAGGGCCGCGTGGGAGAGGCAGAGAGCACTGCCACTGGGCCCTCGGAGACGGGAAATCCAAAAGTGTGTCCTCTTGCAAAACTGCTTTCGATGAGAAGACTAGAAAAAAACTATCATAAAAATGCATCAGAAAATAATATGGCATCCTGCCCCTTGTTTATTTTTTTTCCAGAGAACTGAGATGAACTTCAAACTAAGCAAATTTCTGAGTCACTGAGAGAATGCAAAATATCTTCTCTGAATTAAAGGAAAAATGGGAATATAATACATGAGTGAATCAACTATCTATACACAAAAACAGCTACTGAACTGTGGTTTAGGACAGGGTTTAGTTTAATACTCAACTGAAAATCTGTTATTTGTGCTGTTACAAAGCATTCTCTCCTGTCAGATGGTGTATGAAGCATACCGGTTGGTCTGAGAGCTCCTGGAACGCATATGTAAAATCGTTTATTTATATAGGTTCTTAACTCTGAGTATTACTGTGCACATGTGGAAATTGGCGATTCTACCACCACATGCAAAGTAAACTGGCAGTTGTTTCAGTTTATAGAATATCATCTTTTTAGGAGTTGACACAACTTTTTACAATGTATAGAGAGAGCGCAACGAGTAACAACAGTTACTATTTACGTTTGGACCATATTGAAGCCAAACTACTTTTTATGCTTCCCATGGGAACTTGCAAACTTAAATCAGTGGAGTACAGACCAGTGCAGATACTACCCTGTCAGGAGAGACGAAAGCAGCCTATGTCTCCCTCTTGTGGAGATATGAAGAATTTCGGGAGTGTTACTTGAACAACAAGGAAAAAAAAAAAACTAAGATGTAGTAAAAGCAGGTAAGTGGGTACCTCTTTCGTATCTCTTTCGAAACCTCCCCGGTATACTAATAAACGCTTTCACCTATTGTGAAAATGCGACATATGTGAAGTATATGAAATATTAATATATACGGCCTTGAGTCAAAATCTGACAGCAAATGCTGAGATGTTCAGACGCAATATAGATTTCTGGTGTTTATCCATGTTTGCACAACTAGAACGAACAACCGGAAATGGACAGAAAACCCCATAAATGCTCTTTTTTCCCCCCATAAGCCTCTGCATTACCATGGTCTGTTAGCAGTAATGTCTTTCGTAAGCACTGGCACCTCCAAGATCACACACAGGCTTTGTTAGTATTGTGGTAAAAAAGTCAGCAACAAACTGCGGCGGCCAGTGAATGCGTTTAAATGAGCTACTCGACAAGTTTCGGCAAACGCTTTCACTTTCAGCTGATAAGCAGAGAATGACAACAAAATTTGAACTTTTATTCCAATTTATAAATGTGCCAGAATTGCATGCCACATCATCCTTTAATTTACATACCTCTGTCCCAGTTTGGCACCATTTAGAAATATTTCACTGCACAACGTTGTTCATCCTCGTATTGACTTTAATCTGAGGGAGTAATTTTAACTTCATTCTGTTCTCCCCTTTTATTTGTAAATAGGTTTGGCTGAGCACTCAGTGGAAGCCGAATGGGAGCCAGATGGAGTAAGTGCTAAGGTACAACTCTATTTTTCTTTGTGCTGCTTCTACCATTCACCAAAGATATGAATTATGCAGTAACATTCCAGTTTACAGCACGGCCAGTAAGGCACTCGTGCAATCATCATGCTTTTAGTGAGTCCAGTCGTAATAATAAGAATAACCACAAGAGGGCAGTATTGTAGCATTTTTTTTCTTGGGTGACTTTCAGATGCTTGGACCTTGTGCAAAAGGCAAAAGGCAGCAATCTTGATTTTTGTGAATGCATTTTAGAGGGTAGGTGTGGTGTGGACGCATAATATATTGGACAGTGCAGGTGTTTATGCAAATTTAACTGTAAACAAATACTTTGAACAACAGAAATGGACGTCTTTCAGTGTGTGTGGATATGTGTACGGGTACACGCCTGTACATGGACATGCAATGAGTTATGACCCTCAAAAAGTTTTGCCAGGGCGTCATCCATCAGATCAACATCTGTGTAAACTTGTGCTGCACTTTTTCAGACAGGATTCGTCGGCAAGCTCTAAAACTAGGCCTGAACATGACAAGACAAGGCGGTGTTCAGCATCATTTGGCCTAATGCCTTAGGTTGTACTGCATTTGCCAGAGTGTCTCTTGTAATTGCAAAGCAGAGAGGCTTCATTCTGCTTCTTTTCCATAGCCAGGCTGGAATCACAGAGACCATTTGTGAGAGCTCAGCTCAGACAAACGGCACCGTTTGCCGCTGCGCTTTTCACCAGCCTCTCTGTCGCGGGGTCAGAGCTGGAGCCCGATCAATAAGCAGCGCTGTGGGAGGCTTACTGTCATCCATACAGTGTGTGAGATCAGCTGTTGAGAGTGACAGGTTGTGATACTCTGGGTAGGGCAGAGGGGGAAAATTCACAGGGCGGTTAATGAAAGCGGAGAGAGGGGACAGCGCTGGGACGAGGCGGGGGGGGGGGGTGGCTGTCTGGACCAGCAGGCCAAGGGTGCCGTCTGTGAGGGGTCTCTGGAGACGCGAGGAGACCGATGGGTCAATACAGTGTTCGGAGCAGGGGCGGGCGCCGGGGGACTCCGCCGCCTCCTCGAATTTGTGAGCGGTCGTCTCTTGCTGTCCCACCCCGTCAAGAGCTGGCTTGTCACTCGCCAGTCACTGTTCCTTCTTTTTTTTCCAGAACGCTGTAGGTCACCGCTGAAGTAAAACGGACAAGTGAAAAGCAAAAAGATCCCGAGGAAGTTGGGACAGAGCAGATGTTTGTGTGAGTTGCCCTCACCAATCATTACCCCCCACCACCCCGTCGCGCACCCCCACCCCTACCTCCGTGTCTAACCAGCCTCATTACACTGTCTCTCCTGGACTGGCATACTTACCCCTCACTGATGTTGGGGATCTATGTAACACGTTCTGCACGAAACACAGGCCGGTTCACTGCAGTGCTCTAAGACTCTCACAGTCCTTCTCGCATCTGCGCCTTTTAAGAAATGAGATCTGAAGTCATACAACTGCATGCACATGGCTTGGAAGTACCACGCTTTCCAGACTTGCTAACTTTATGTTGAAGGGAAAAGATTGCTGGGAGAACTTCATGAAAAATGTATGGGAGGACTCCTCACCTTGACCTCATGAAGTAACAGTACAGAGAGATTGTAGGACTGGTCCGAGGGCTTCCACTATGCTATGTGTTCTTACTGCTTTTCACGGTCAAGGCTTTCTCCCATAATTCACAAAGACGCAATATTCACTTTGTTTAACCACTCATTTGCTCCTTTTCCATATCCCTTTGCATTTTGCAGGGCAATTCATGTTTAATTTAGCCCACCAGATCCAAAAAGATTTGTTTACAGTTTGAGAGGCCAAACACCAGTCATTAATTTCCAACCAATATGTTTTCAATTTAAAGATTATAATGACTTTTTACCTCTTTCTCATTTTTTTTCGTAAACTTTAATCACCTGTAATTGTTGTCATTTTAATGTCCTCAATAATGAAATATCAATCATATTTTTAAGAGTACAGACAGACTATGAATGGTACTTAATCCCTTGCTATGTGATTTAGTCTTAAATTTTTATGAGAAAATGAAAGTGTTATTGACTTACATTTTATTTTTATTTCAAGTTGAAAAAAAATATAAAACATTCTGTAAATAACAAAGAAGCAACACTTAGTTATTAAATTTGTTATGAACCTCTTCAGCCTCAGAATACCTGAGATTTGGACATTTATAATGGATTCTGCAATTTTGAATTGCTTAATTTTGAATTGTTAATATGGCAATATATTTTTTATTAAGAGAATTACTTTAAGTATTACGGGGTCCATTTAAGCAAATGCAAGCTACATGTCTACATTCTAGAAATCCATTAGAAGTAAAGTCAAAATATAAAATATCAAAATATAAAATATACATTTGGAAGTACATTATACATACAATCACATATCCCTACTAACACATGCAAATATGTTCAAATTCACATCACACTTCACAGAATTTTCTCTAGCTTGCTCTGTAGACATAACTTCATGCTCTAAACATCTGCCACCAGCTCAACACACAGCTTGTCTGCATGGTTTTTGTAGCACCTTGATTCTAATATCTTTGTTTTCAAAAATCCAAGATTGTAATCCCTGATGGGTATTATACACTTATTTAAACCATACATTGTTTTGCAAGTGGTAACATCATGAATTATACTTGGTTTTGATGATTTCCCCTTTGCATTGCTGGCTTGTCCCATCTGCATACACTGATACAGTTGACAGATTGCCTCTTCCAGACCACTTCGCAAAGGTCTAATAACACTTCTGTGGCATGTTGCATTCTGGGACTTGTAGTACCACCTGAATTAGATCATAGACCATCAGATGCATGCACAGTATTAGAATCGTGAATCGTGGGCTGTGTTTGATAGGGCTAACAAAATGCAGCTATCGCCAAGTTTTATGAAGATCAAACCACAGTGCCTGAGTTTCTACCCCTGCATATCAATGCCTTTGTATGCATTCTCACTGTGCTGTGTGTGGTATGTTGATCACAGTATATAGATGTCTGCTGATAACAGATAAGACCTTTTTTCTGAGTTATACTGGAGTTACTTAGGATAAGGTGGCCCAGAGTTGCCTTGCACACTGAGGGTTGCAATGCCCTTGCTTTGCCATTAATTTGCCATTAATATTACGAGCCGTAATTTGCACTGCTTTGGATATTATTAATTTAAAGTACATTTTTAGCAATGCCAGATCCTTATAGATTTACCTAAGCCTCTTGTAATAGTGGGGCAAATCCTAGTGATAGGACATGCTGGGTGGTGCAATATAGCATAAACAAGAGGGAGATCAGGGACAGCCCCTGGGGCCCTTTGATAATCAAACATACACCTCTAATTTACTCATGTACGGAATCTTTAGCTCCTGTTTGTTCTTTTCTTTTAATTCATCCCATATGACATTTAAGCCTCTGGGCATTTTTTTTGTTTGTTTTTTGGCAGTGCACTCACGTACTGAATATATAGTCCACTTTGGGCAGATGTAGTACAGTTGCAGCCATGCCATGAACTGGCTGCGGATCTATCAATCAACTGTGTTTTGTTATTGCTTGTCCTTGGTTTTTTCAAGTGCAAAGAGGCTTGAATGCAAAATAAATATCCATTTCCCATTAGTCCACCGTGGACAGCGACTGTTTATTCACCGTGGCGGTTCGTAGACGTGTGGCGCTGACTTCCGGATGATTTATGCTTTGATAAATGCATCAATCCTTTACATTTAACTTCCCCCTTTTTTGACTGTTTGTATGTGGCTGCATACTGTAAGAGAGATTTGCAGAAGACAGCAGAACAATGATTCCCTTTTCTGTTTTTTTTTTGGAGTGTGTATGTCTGCCGGTACACAATCACAAAGCCTCTACCGCAGGACATGGGGTCTATAGTGAATTTGAGGGAGCATTTAATAAGAAAACCACAGAGACGGAGGATATGGGAGAATGAGTGAACGTAATAAAGAGGTGCCTGAAAGATAATATCAGAAAGATTTATTTATTTTCTGTGGAGGGGGGTGGGGGGTGAGAAATTGTTGGGGGAGTTTAGTATAGAGGTATAAAGGGAGTTCAAGGCCAATAAATTTAGAAAGCACAAAAGTCTGAGTTAAAAAGGCTTTTTTATTAATCCTCAAAATGAATTAGATTTTTGGTGAGAAATAGTTGATTTTTCTTTTTTTTTTCTTTCTTTTCCTCCTTATTTTTCAACAGATGTAGAAATGATTGAAATCCCAACTGGCCTCATTATAGAAATTCTCCTGGCACTGAGGGAGGGCTTAAGGTCTTAAAGTAACGATTCAGACATGATTTGTATTAAAGCCAACAATCTCCCTCGCTGGAAAATCAAATTACTGAAAGCTGAAGGAAAAAAGGAAGAGATATCACAAAAATATAATTGTTTCTGACTCTGTAAATCATAGTAAAGATCATAAGCAAAGAACTGGAGAGGCACAAGAAAAGTTTATTACTATTATTATGTTCATTCTTGAAGGAAGCCCAGCTGTGTAGTCACACATGGTTAGTGCGCACGGTCACAGAGACATGAAGGTTCAGTGTGTCACAATCCCCTGGCTGAAATGCCTATTCTCTTTCTCATCCATTTTAACTTAGTTGTTTCAGCTCTTAACACTTTAAAAAGAGTTTTGTCAAAGAAAAAGTTGAAAAATGACTGCTAGACACAATTTCAGCAGTTTTTTTTTTTTAAATAAATTACTTACATCTTACATACAAGGAGAGGCGCATTTTTTAAGTGATTCTGAACATGGGCTTCAATTCTTTGACTTTGCAGTTTGGCATTAACTGTGACTACGTGATACTTCTCTGCTGCCTTCATAAAATGTTACATCTTTAAAATGAAATGACATGCAAGTGACAAAAAACACTCCCTTGATAAAACACATTTGTCTTTCACAACAAGCTGTAAAGCATAAGGGCTGTAAATGGTTTTAGGTAGTCAAGAATGGAGAAGCACAACCATGTGGCGAGCACAATTTATTTTTGTTACATATTAATTGCCTGGATTCAAACTCAAAAATCTGTCTGAAATTAGTTTTCCTCTATTTTTTATTTCAGTGAGGAAGATTGACATCACACACAAATGTTTGGACTGAACGTTAAACACACGTGACATGCTACTTCTCAGTGGCGAGACCCATATTTGATCAAAAAGAGAAAAAAAAAAGCGCAGTTCACAGGCAGACGGATGAATGTGGGAGGAGGAAACGCTGGTGTTCATTCCCGCACCCGCTGCAGAACGAGCCCCTGGCCAGAGAAGGATTCTGGGGGTAAACTGGTATAATCTGATTTGAGAGGAAAACATTAAAAGCAAACAAATCAATTCAAAGAGAGCAGGCCCCACTTTACGGCCCTGGCTGAGCAAAGCCGAACATGCTCGCACCTCAGGAGCCTCCCCTAATCTCCCTGTTGCTGAACACCATCAAAAACCAGGTCTCGACCAATACGTTTCTCCGATTTCTCTCCCTCACCCCCTTTGCCCTCCCCACCACCCTCGTGCCCTTTTCTCCCCCAAAACCGCCCTGGGGCTGGATGGCAGGCAGGCAGGCGAGGCGAGGAAGGGGCGAACGGCGTCCCCGCGTCATTCCTCTCTCCCTCTCCCGTCTTCTTTCCTCTACGTTTATTTCACCGAGTAACGAGCTTTGAAAAAAAAAAAAAAAGAAAAGGGGATCGATCCCGCCTCTGAAAGATGCAGGCCTCCCCTGGCACGCGCCACATTGTGAGAGAGCGCCCCTCGCCGATCGATAGCGCTGCTCGGAGCAGGCTGAGAGAGAGAGAGAGAGAGAGAGACAGATGGAGCCACAGAGGGAGGAATCCCCAGGTAAACCGGGCCCGGATAAAATTCAGCTCCAGAGTGGAGATGATAATGCTCAGGCCGGGGCCAGAAATAATAATAAATAAAGATTATTAGAGAATTTGGGGGTGCTCAGGTTAAAACGCGGCCAAGTTCGTTCTGATTGGTAGTCTGCAAGCTCGATCGGGGTGGGTCAGGTGGCGCCGGAGAACGTACCGGTCCCGTTTCGGAAAAGCGGGTCGGGACGTCGCGGGGCGTGTTGGATGGTAATTTGTCCGTTGGACAGCCGTGGAGAGGTTCGGCACGTTGAACGCAGTGTGGTTTTGGGCACCGCTGGGCAGCGGGAGGCCTGCCTCTGAGCAGCTCTCCGAAATCAGAATTTGTAGCGGCCGACATCTATGAGGCTCGCAGCTTGGGGTGAAAACCCAGGGCTGTGTGTGAGCAGTGAGAGGCAGAGTTGAAAAGAAAAGTACAGTGGGGCGGGGGGGGGGGGCTGGCCAGGTCATTGCTATGAGGGTATGCTTGGGGGGGGGATCAGGAGGCCTACAGCAAAGGAAGGGAGGGCATCAAGAGGCCTGTGGAGTGGAATGGATTACAACTTCATCCACAGCTAATGAAGGGAGGTCAGCACTGAAGCTCCTCAGATCAATAGAAAGAGGCCAATAAGGCCTTGGTTTTACCAGCTTAGGCGGGGATCACAGCCCGGGAAGAGCGGGCTTCTGTTTCTGGAAGAGAGGGTTAAGCTGTGGGACATTGTTGGGGATAAATGGAGGAGAGGGGACCCCTGGGAGCGGAGGATTTCGAGGTTTGAGAGCCAATTTGTGACGAGGGAGGTGTTTTCACTTGGTGAGAGTAAGTGATATCAGGGCATGGCCTCCCTGTGCCAAACAGATGCCCAAAAAATAACTGACAGCTGAATTCTCTGCAGGGGCTTTGGACAAAATGCTTTCAAACATTTCTACAGTAATATGATATAAAAAGAGATTTTTTGTGTATGCCCGGTGTGAATCTGGCAAGTCGCAAAGGTGGAGAATATGTGTGTGTGTGTGTGTGTGTGGTTGTGTGTGTGTGTGTGAATAGACATCTTTTCTTCCTGACCTACTTTATCTCTCTGTGTCAATCCCTCACCATCTCAGGGCACTACTCCAAGATAAGTCATTAATCCAGAGAAGCGTCCTTGTGGCTAGCCCAGAGATTGGGCAAACACCATCTTGATATGGTAAATAGCTCCTATGTCCAGGACCATGAGTGGAGAGAGCTGGGAGCTGGAACCAGCAGCTTGGGGTTAAATTCTTTCAGATCATGTACACATAATAGGACCCATTAATATTCATGGTTTCAGGTACAGCGAAGGTTAAATTTTACTTACTTTTCAAATCTCATTATTAATACATGACGCCAATAAGAATATTCAAAGCTGCTGGGTGACTAAAGGTTGATGAGATCTCTACCTTTCCACTGACATTTAAACACATTACCATTTCAGCAGCTTTCTCGCAATTGCAGGGAGAGAATAAATTGCTGGCTAATCACGGACCCCGGACTGTTGGAAGCTCCAGTCTGAATTGTGATATTTTAAACGCCCAGGCCCCATTAGGTCTCCAGTTACAGAGCCCCAGTTATCACTACATTTTCCACCTCTTAGAGCTAGCATTTTTAGGGCTGGCTGCAGCTTTACAACACGGAAGGGGTATTTGTATCAAGAAAAGCACTGGAGAAAGAGGTGCACATGATTACGCTTGCAGAGAACACAGATTAATAAGGATCATTGCCATATTGCGTTTACATTTCGCTCTCTCACTGTCACTATGTACTTAAAGCAACATATACAAATATATATGTATATTTGTCTACATTGAGTTCATATGTCCCTCCATCTGTGTCGCTATATTTTTGAAGCAATATATACAAATATATATTTATGTTTGTCACTTGGAATCTCTGTCTAAGGATCTCTGGTGCCTGTAATATAGCCGTCTGTTTCCCTGAGGCTGTACAGCTCTGTAGACACAAGAATGATTTGGCCACATCAAGGTAAAGCTTGAACACAAGCCACATTGCCAGGAATCTGGTAGGATATGGCTACGTTTTACTGACAGTTCCTTACAGCAGAACTTTAAGATCAGAGACACAGAGCCATGAAAATGTTGCAGAATATTTGTTTACAAGAAAATGAGAAGAAATTGTAGTGACTTGTCTGTGTGATTTGCAATAGTGACGTCCCTTAATCAGAAGTTTGTTGGGACCTGAGGGATGAGGGGTGGGGGCACAGGCAGGGGGTGGGGTGTGTGATTCTCCCCTGGCAAAACTTTTCACTTAGGCTTCATTTTAACCTGATCAAAGCAAAGCTCTAATCTGATCAAAAGTCCTAAAATAGTGAGCGAAGTTTGGGAGGGGGTGTCATCCTGTCTAAAACATCATGATATGTCCCATTGCATCCCATACCCCCACCCTCCCCTTGCTCCAGTCCCTCCTAGGCAGTTTGTCACTAAATGAAATCCGCAAGACTGACAGGCCAGTCTTTAAGTCTTTAAAATAACCAGCAAATTAATTTTTCATCTTTTCTTTTCTGTAAATGATACACTCCTTCATACTCCCAGACCCCCATCCCCTATGGGTGTCTACTGCCCAGGCCCCGGTTTCCTCCTAAACGGTGGTAAATGGCTCTCGGCACAAATAATGCATAAACAGCTGTTTTGCCCAAGTAAGTTATCCTCTTAAAAGATTTAGAACCCTCTCCCGCACTCTCTCACTCTCTCTCCATTAATTCATCAATTTCTTATGATAGCAACAGTTCGCTTCGGCGCGGGTGTTTAAGTACCAATTAAGGGTTGGTTCCCCTGGTCTTCGCGGCCACACCTCCACTCCTCCTCCATCCGCCCCGCTACAAACACCCCTCCCCACGTCCCGGTCCCCTCCACGTCCCTCGTCCTGGCCGTCCTGCCACTCTGTCACCTCTGCGTCTCCTCTCGTGTGGGCCCTCCCTAAACAGGGGGCCTCGGCGTTTTTTGATCACTTCCTTTATTAACTTTTCAGCACTCTAAATATTTCATTTAAGATAATTACTAATCAAAAGAAAGGAAGCACACATCAATCAAAAGGAGTTTTTATGACTTCGTTCCCCAGACCGGGGACAGTTTTCAGTCTTGTGTAAACAACATGCCAAGTGGCGGTATCAGGGGCCGGCCGTTGCGGGCCAAGCTGAACCGGGCTCTTCTGGGGCGGGAGAGCTCCGCTAAAACCCGGCTTGGATCCGCTCAGATGTTTTACCCACGCACCAGTCTCCAAATCACCAGCCTGGGACAGATGCTGCTTTCTACATGTTAGAAGATCTGCGTTCAGAGGCCCCGTGGGTGGGCTGGGGGGCCTGACAGCCGAGCTGGACTTATGATTTATAATTTAAAAATAGATAGATAGCGGGAAGGTCAGCGTTTTTTGATTTTGAAGTCTGGCCACTTAATTAAAATTAGTTCAGACATGACTGGCTCATATTCTTCCGAGGCCAGAGAGAAATTTTACGTGTGTGTGTGTGTGTGTGTGTGGGGGGGGGGGGGGGGGGGTATAGCCATACCGGAGGACGAAGAACGAGCACTGCTCAGATGGTCAGTGTCATCCACCTGTAAACCACAAGTTTCTTTTACAGTGCTCCTGGCCAAAATCTAAGCTTTCCAAACTAAACATCTTCCAGCTGTCTCTGTAGTTAAGACCCACAGATCAACTGCACAGGTTCAGAGGAGGAGTTCTTATAGGCAAACGGTTGCAGGCAATTCTCACCTCACAGAGCTGCAACAGTTTAAAAGGCTCCGCCTGGACACTTGAGCTGAAACACAGTACCCTTTCATCCATTGCCTGATTTTGAACTCACAGTCGCTAGGACTAACGGTCTGCCTACTCTTACAATTGTATTGTCAGGGCTTGTGGAGTCATTACTGAGGCCAGTTTGAGACTTTCCGCCTCCTTCCTGAACTTGTTCATGCCCCTTGAGCCAATAGGAGACAGCAAGGAATGATGTAATAATGCGGGCAATGATTTCAGCTTTTTTGACTGGAATTCTTAACTGTAGTCAACAATGGTTCAGCCAATAGTGAGCTTTGTGGCTAATTACTAATGGGGTAGCTCTCAGAATCTGAGAAGCTATGTGTGCCACCAAGAGTAAAAAAAAAAAAAGCACACTGTGAGGAAGTCACATTTTATTCATTTGTTTCCCCTCTGAGAGTGGATACTCAGAGATTGTGGGTCCAGCTAACATCACTGTGCCACCTCTCTTCAGCCTTAGCTCTCTTGCTAGCAAACTGTGACAGCCACTGCTCACTCGTCCAGCTAACTAGCTAGCTGGTTTTAATCCTTAGCTAATAGTGCCAAGAGTTTTATGAGCTAGTCTAGTAAAAGCGGCATCCATATGATTTCTTTTTTCATTTGATCTTCACCATCTATCCATCTCAATTCAAACAACTAAGGGCAATCAGTTACACTGCTGAATTAGCTAACAAGTTATATATATATATGTATATATATGTCATTCATAAACATTCAGCTTGAGGTCTGAATAACTTGGAATATTGCCATATTGTGTGCCACAAAAGTGATTCCTGATTGGCTGAACCCGAGCAATGGCAGAACCCACTGGATTTTGTGGACTCTGTGGAGGATAGGCATCTGTCCTGTTTGTTTGCACAGTATGAGTACATGCCTAGAAGCCATTTTCTGGCTATAGTTCCCAGTCCTATGGCTCCAAAACTGGCCATTGAAATAATGCAGCTTCTTTCTCAGCTAAACAGTGAGGCCCCACACAGCCGTTGCCTGATAGGCTTTCTTCTCTCCGAGAGTTTAATTAATATTACTCTATAATTATTTTATTTGACGTGCTTTGATCTGAATTTTTCTTTTACTGAAACAGATGCATGCTTTCTATGGTCACATCCATCTCTTGTCAAGCGAGTTTTCGTTTTTGATTGGATGGAAGGATGGCAGTGTAATTTCTGCTTTCATTCAGACGTCAATTGTCCTCAAAGCTCTTGAATTCATTCAGTGTTTAAAAAAATCACCAAGTGGTGCATGAGGTCTACGTGTTAAAAAAAATTAAACATTCTTTGACCTGCAAGGAAAGGATTTCCTGTTTCCCTCTAAATTACCCACTCTCTTGTACAAAATTAAATTGCCTCTCTCATGTCAACAGCTCATTATCTCAATTAGCAACCTAATCTCTATACCATTCATTACAAGAAAATAATCACACCCTGATTTATAAACTCAGTCTAATTCATTTATTTAGCGTAATACAGTTTTTTCTACCGGTGATTATGAGTTTTGTTTTTTTTTTTTTTATTTAATTTAGTGGTTGCTGCCTCGCTTATTAGCTGGAGTTTATTAATTGCAGGAGCACAATGTATTCTCACTGCTGCCAAATCAACGGCGAAGTCGTGTAAGTAATTTGTCGAACATTGCCTATAATGGGCTACACGGAGGAAAGGCGACACAAACGGGCCTTCCTTCTTTGTTGTTGTCTGTTTTTTTCCCCCTTTTTTTGAAAAGCAGACACTCAAAAAAGAAATGAAAAAAGAAAAGGGGAAAGGGGGGGGTGGTTGATATGCATGATTCATGAGGTCCACACAGAAGGAGAGGAGAGTGCAAAAGAAAGAGAGAGAAGGAGGCAGCTTCAAAGCGGAGTGCTGTTGATTTTTCTGGTCCATTCAGCGAGCCGGGAGGTCGGGCAGCAGAGCCCAAGGGAGAGGCTGCTCAGCGGTGCGCCTGTTCCCCCCCCCCAGCTTTCTCTCTCCCCCAGCCTGCGCCCCCCCAGCAGCCAGGGTCAGCTTCTGGCTCTCTCTAATGAAGCCCCCGGCCCCCTCCTTGGCAGACTGAGTGGCATGTGTTTGTGGCCGACTCCCCTGTCCCCATGCGCCCCGCTTGAGCCGAGCTCACCCCCCCGCACCCCCCCAAAACCAAACCCCTTTGATTTCTGCATTCCAAAACAGCCTGCCGCCACCCAGGACCCCCCACCAGTCAGACGGCTTCTTATTCTGCCAGCGCATGCAAATCAGGGCATCTTCATCATTAATTATTTTATTCTCTTTACAGTTATCATTGTTATGACTGTTAATACTATTATTGGTCGCAATGGTATTATTAGTAGTGGAATTTGTAGTAGTAGATGCAATAGTTGTTCTAGTAGCAGAACTTGTAGTAGTGGTGGTAGTTGTGGTAGCAGTAGTAGTAGCAGTAGCAAGAGAAGCAGATGTTTGCTCACAGCAAGGCAGCATTTGGCTCACAGCAAATAGTGCAGCAGGTTTCTGCTCATAAACTTTTCCTCAAGTCAGAAGGAAAAACAGTTCCGACTCTGTCACCTTCGAGTTTTCCATTCTTTTTATTTATTTTTTTTTACCCAGGCACAGAATGGATGGATATATCTTTAAAAACCTAAAATGCCGTGTGATTTTTAAGAAATATCCTTGCGCGCTGGATTTTTCTGCCCCCCGAAGCACTTCTGGGAGGCTTTGGGCGGCACAGCGGCTAATTAAATTAGCAGCTAAATTAAAACTTGATTATTCCCCGGGCGGCTGGCGGAAATATATTTACACAGTAGCATTTATCTTTTAAAACAAACTGCTTTTCCTGCTCTTTCAGCCGCGTTATCTCGCTTCTCCCGGGCGGCGTCTTGAGGGATTGTCTGGAGGACTGTGCAGCGGCTCGGGCTAATTACATTAATCTAAACACTTTCAAAGTCCTTCTGATGAGGCTAATTGCGTCTCCTGCTCATCTCCTCCGCGCTGGTTTTTAAAGGCGACAGTCAGGGATCTGCGATAGGGCGGGAGGACAGCACAGGAAATCAGCGGTTTTCGGCTCCGCGGTGCTGTCTGTCAGTGGGTCTGTCTAAGGGTGGACTCACACGCCGTGCTTGTTTATACCGCCGTGCTGGGCCACAGCATTTTTGTTACTGAAGCTTTGGGCTGTGTCTCAGTGTTTTCTCTCTTGTCTTAACCACAGACACCTTGAAACCTGCCGGATCATGGCACTGCCATAGTCTATCACCAATCCAGTGATTCCTCAGGACTCCTCCTGACAGCATTGAAGACCGTACTCCTCCGTCCGAGTCCGGAGCGTGGCACTACCCGCCGGATATGTTCTCTTCATACACTGAGTTAGCGGCCCCCCACCCCCCACCCATCCCCCCCAACCTTGACCCCCAAACACATACACTCTTCATCCCGGTGATAATGACCTGTCCTCTCTCCCCAACCTTCTCCTGCTCCCCGTGTCAATCACCATCGGCAATCCTCTCCACAGACAGTAGGCATGGCCTTGGCAAACAAGACCCTCCATTCATAATTCACAAGGAAACAGTGCAACCAGTTCCGTTAATGGTGCATTCTGGTAGTGGAGATCCCAGACATGAGACCATTTAGGAGAGGCCTGACTTCAGGGACCTGCTGCTCTTTGTGTCTCTGTCTAACCCACTGTAAGTTGGCCAGAGGGCTTCTCTGCACTGTTGGTTCAATTGTTTCCAGAGGCCACAAAAGTTCTGGGCCCTGCATGATTTTGTACCACTGAGGGAAGCCTCTGTGGACTCCCAGGGAGAGTTCGCATGTTCAGTGCCATATGGAGTTATGGCAACAGTAACTATGGCACTGATTATTTATGGGTATCCATGGCTTCATTTACAAAAAACACTATATCTGATACATTGACATAGAAATAACGAAATGTAGTGAATGTGAATTTTAAAAACATGTTAAAATATGCGTCATACATTTCAAACCTAAAAGTAAGCTATTGCTGCTTTCATATAAGGAATTTTATGCATATGGTGTGGACTAAAATTTACAATATAAATTATTTATCAAATACTCCATAATATGTGTAGCTACGAAATTACACACATGAAAGAAAGCCAAAACTGAAATATTTTCCTAATGTATGCAACACGTATTTGAAGTATATCAGGTTCTGCTCTCGCCCGTTTTCAGAGCTGGCGTTCTGGCCCGTGTTGGTTTTCGGGCGAGGGGGCAGGCGGTGAGGGGTCGAGGGGGCGAGGGCTCCCGCCGGCTCTCTCAGAGGGGAGCGGCAGCAGGATGTCTGCTCTCTTCTGGCTGAGCGGCTGCGTTTGTTCTGCTCCTTTAGCGCAGACCGCGGAGAGCGGGGCCTCCGCTCACCTCCTTGACAGAGACACAGCTTTCCCATCGATTCTCGCTCAGTGACTCTCCCGGCGGCCTTGTCCTTTAAAGCGCGGATGTTATGAAACGGGGCGTCGGCTCAGCCCATGCGCGCACGGGTGCGTGTGTGTGTGTGTGTATGTGTGTGTGTGTGTGTGTGTGTGTGTGATTCTGTCGCAAGCATTTGCCACACCGCTGAGCTCGGTGCTGAGCCGTTAACAAAGCCGCGATTCCTCTCGCTCGGCCGGGTGTGGGTGCGGAGGGGGCCCTTTTGTTTTCTTCACGACCAGCAGCGCACGCAGGAGGTTAGGGTTAGGTTAGGCGTGTGGAGGGGCGGAAACGACCCTCAGCGGGGGGGTGGGCCGGTCACTGCCGGGCGTCCGATTTGACGCAGGTACACGGGAAGTTACCTCAGCCTTCCCTCTCTCCCTCTCTTTCTCCCAGGGTCTTGTGGGGTGGGAGACGGCAACCGGCAGGAGGGGGGGGGGGGGGGGGGCTGCTGAGTCGGCAAATCTTTGTCCTCCCCTCCTTGTTTTTTTACAAGTGGTTGGCCGTCCCGTACGGGGCCCTTGCCTGGAACTCCTGCATCATTTAGAGGGCTCCCACTGCGGGATGATAGGTACTGTCCTGGAATGACAGGGGCACAGCGGCAAAAGCCTGCGCCAGCGCCCCCATTCCTGCCCCGGCCTGTCCATTTCGGAGGCTGTCAAGGGCGGGTGCACCAGACCAAATTATAACCCCCCCCCCAAGACCACTCAGAGGTGAAAATGTGCAAAATTCCAAAATGCAATCTGCACCGTGCCAAGGCTTTCCGCCCCAGCAAGCCAAAGACGTATCTTTATTACTGTAAGGGAGAGGAGGAAGGGTTTGCGAGATTGCACCCATGATGAGACTGAAAGCATCCTACATTTTGTTAAAAAAATATCATTTTTTCTTGTGTATGGTTTCAATTCAATTAATAGATACATACATGACTGAGAGGCTGTTTTGTTTCCGTGTGTTAGAAACTGAAAAGTGAAAAGGCCCAACCTCCTTTTATCACAATGATGAAATGCTATTTTGATCAGGCTGTTTTCCAGAAAAGACATATGAGATGTGGCGTCATGTTTCCACTTGGAGATAACAAAGACCCTTCAAACATGCTTTTTTCTATTTTATATATGAATTATTGGCATTTATAATGGTGAATGGTGAATGATGAATGGTGACTGAACCACATATGAATGCCACTTTCATATTACACCTCTGATACCACCCTCTGAATTTTGAGTCAATAACAGGATATTCATGCTACTTGAAGATATATCATTCAGTCATAATTCATAATAGAGCTTTGATGACCGCTTAAGTGAAAAGTTGTTTTTTCACCCACCTTTGGTGTCGTGAGGCATGAGTGATGGGGAAAGGTAGTGAAAGTCAGAGAAAGGGTAGTGACCCCCAATGATGGGGGCAATAAGCCACCTGATCTTCTCCTGGGGTGGGGAGGGTTAGTGGCGGGGGGTAGCTGTTATTGCCGAATAGTGGGTAGAGGGGGGTAAAGAGGGGAACAAGGAGGTTATATTTTCTGCTTTACTTGTTTCCCTAGAACGATCTCCTCACCGCCTGTTTTAATCTGACTAAATAGGATAACCTGCTCTTCATAAAAAATGGATGCTACTTCATTCAGTGGGACTAGCCGGGCCCCTTGGGGGCCCCGTGAGCGAAGAGGTTGAGGGTCTGGATAGCCAAAATCACTGGCCGTAATTAATTCCCCCATAAATGAAATTTGGTTAAAAAGAGGAAAGGAGAGGGGGGGAGGGACAAGAAGGGGTGGGGGTGGGGGGCAGTTTACCCAATCATGTGGGAGAGTTTGTCAAGCAGGAGATTGCAGTCTAAAATATTAATCAACCTCCCTCCACCAAGAACCAGCAAAGCCAGCTCCTAGAAGGGACATGGCCCCTCAATATTTAATGAGAGAGCCTTGGCCCAGACACAGGCCCGCAACTGTGCTGCCTTCCCCTTTAACGCTACATGTAATCAACCTTCCCTTTAATGCAACCAGGGTTTGGGGCATTGTCGGGGGGGGGGGGGACGGGGGGGCTGGGGGCTTGGAACAAAACATATCTCTCAAAACAATGTAACAAGAAGTTACGTAAAAAAAAACAAACAAACAGGGAGAAGCTATACAGCTTCAGGTGTTCACAGCACATCTACCACCTGAAGCTGTATTGCAGAAAGATCTCATCTGGATGCAGAGGCATGCATTTCCATTATTATATTAAATGGTGATCTCAGGCTCTGCAGATGTGTCTCTTCTCGTGATAGAGGAGCACGCCCACAGCCTCTTCCCGGGAAGGCCAGTGTGCCTCTGTGCTTCCTGGTTTCCCCTGAAAACACACGACAGACTGTATGCAACATTAATGCAGGGCGCATTGAGCCACAATACGCTGACCCCGTATGGTGTCCGGTTTAAAGCCAGGTCACCTCGGACAGCATCACCGCGGCCGTCTCCGTGCCAACACACACACGGCACACCGGAGTAATCTACACCTTCCCCGCCCGTGTTAAAAAGAGAGGGGCGCTGGTGTTCAGGAGCGGCAGGTAATTAGACAGGTGCCCAGGTCAGGGTGGAGTCCCTGTCTCATCCTTGTGTGGGAGGGCTCGGTTTCTGATTGGCTGGGGTGCGGCAGGGTGCTGGTGTCTGACCTCTGACCTGAGAGCGCTCTCTGTGTGTCCTGACCTCTCAATAATTGATGTGCGCGTGCGTCCTGGGTGGGTATGAGACCTCACCTGCAGCAGTCCTGGTGTCACAAGCAGCCGCTTATTGATTTTGTTAAGTGAGCCAATGCTGCTGACAGAAGGAGCTGCTTTGGGAGAGCATGCCAGTATTCCTCCTCTCTCTCTCTCTCTCTCTCTCTCTCTCTCTCTCCCGCTCTCTCTCTTTCTCTCTCATTCTACATTTACATTTATTCATTTGGCAGATGCTTCTATCCAAAGTGACAGAATACAACACAAACAAATAGGCATGTAATGAACGAGTCAACAATCTTAGAAGCGCTGCATGGCCAGGTTTCAATAGTTGGTCAGAGAAGGTACGTTCTCCTTCGTTCTCTCTACATCCCTCTGTCCTTCTCTCTGTCTCTCTCTGTTCTCTGTCCCTCTCCCTCTTTCTCTCTGTCTCATACACAATCTTTCCTCTACTTTCCTTCTCTTGTCACCACATATTCATTGAAGACAGTGGTACATCAGAGTCTATGTTCCCTGCTACAGTCTTTTGGCATGTGGATTCCTCTCTCTCAGTATTACTGCACTGTGTGTCTGTATGGATTGAAGTCCCTGTGCGTGTTTATATGTGTTCATTTTTCCTTCCTCTGCTTTTCAGTAGATGTGTCTGGGTGGTTTCCCGAATACAAATGACAGTGTTTTGACCTATGTGGGCCGACCTGGTTCTATGTTCTTGGTGGTTGAGTAAAGTTTGTCATGAAAAAAACATAGCTTTTTGAAAGTTGTATGATATATTCATTAGTATTATTTAATTTAACTTGATTATGATCAGATTGAATATGATCAAGGTAAACAGGACTTTAAATCACATCCACCTGTGATTTAAATTAAAATGTAATATAATTTGTATTGATCCATTTTATCATCAGATTCAACCTTTAGTTGAACTTAGAAAACTGCAATGAAAAATCGTTATGTATCCTGATATATAACCCTTGTAATTTTCACATAGAGTCCAGCTTTAAGAACAGCGAGTCCTGCGAAATGGGAAGTTTTGTTTTTGAGAGGCTGTTTCGAGAGGCTGTCCCGTAAGACCCCCCGAGAATGCGCTTCTTCCCCAGGTGCCCCCCGCCTGGTCTTTATTCTGTTTTGTCTGTTAAGTGCCACTTTAAATTTTGATGAGGCACTGAGGTGTGGGTCCAGGGGCTGCATGGGCGAGGAGTTAGTGTTCATCAGGGGGCAGAACCATGGGGGGGCTGCCAAAACGCTACACAGAACTCACCCCAACCCACAGTGTAAGTGCCCACCGCTGCCGAAATAAGAATGGCTTTTGATAAACATTGGGTTTGTTAGTTAGGCTGGCGGGGGGGTGCGATATTTAATTCTGTGTATTCCACTGTAACTTGTGGAATAGATCCGAAAGGAGCGAGCATGAGAAACGCTTCTGAAATTTCAGTTGCAGAACCATTAAAACTTGCTTTGAAACATTCTACAAAGGACAATCTACACCAAAGCAATCATTCCAGTCGGTAGCTTGCTGCACTCATTAGCCGCCGCATTTTAAGAACTCAGCTTTTTCACTTAGTTCACCAGCCCTGGCAGAAAGTTTCTGATTGGCCGGTAAAGGAAGCAATCAGGTACTACGGAACACTGGGTACACTCTATACTAAGTGAGGACTGCATGTAAACAACCCCGGGCATACCGGCGCATCACTGGTGGTCCGCTTGTCACAAAAGGCCTCCTGAATGAATCGGCTTATCTCTGCTGCTGACACTTGCATGCCTGCATGATACATAATTACATAAACAATAGATGCCCCCACTCCACCCCCCCCCCCTCCCCCCTTCCTCCCAGTACTAGGCGCCCTGTGAGATGTCAGCGCTGGCACTCTCTGTAGATCACCCTTGGGTACGGCGGCGTCTTGCTGTGCCATCTGTGCCCGCGGTGAGGTGGCTCCTGCGGGCTGTGGTTTTGAGAGCTGCAGGCGGCGGTGACTGACTGACGGGGCTTCGCGTGCGTAGCGCAAGGAGGCGCGGGCGGCTTTTGCGGTCGATGGAGTGTGAAATTGGAGACGCTCTCCGGCTCCTGCATCTCGCGTCCCCCCCCCCCCCCCTCCGTTCGTCTCCGGGCCCCCGGCCCCCGCGATCCTCCTCCAAAATTAGAATCGAATTCAAATTCGAACCCCTGCGTGATAATAGCTTGTCAAGGTCAGCGGAATAACGCAGGTGTGTGTGTGTGTGTGTGCACAAACACAGGCAACAGGAGCAGCACAGGGACCGATGTGAAGGAAGTAAAAGCAAAATCAATACAAAGGATTTTTAAATCAGAGGGCCCAAGGTTTTTGTGAATATTCTAGATAAAATATATCTATATCTGTGTACTCAAAATTACCTAGCATACAGCTAAATATTGCTTTCTTACCCTGAAGACTAGCTGCTCATTTCCCTTAGTTTTTCTTTGTTGGCAGTGTACTGCTATTCTCTCTTCCCTCCTGTTTTTCCCATTATTCTCCATAAGACCCTTGACCCGATTCCTCTGCGATGAAGTGTGTGCTTTTACATGTGTCTCTGCTGAGAAGAAAAAATTGGTTTACTTGAATATTTCTGTCCAAACCGTCACCCCCCCCCCCCCCCCAAAAGTCAAAACTGTCTTCCTGCGGTGGAGCAGGTCCTGGTGGGGCCAAAGGTTGAGCAATCACGTTTGCTTTCAGCGTCCACCGTATGCAGACTGCGGAACGTGACCTGGCTGTGGCACTCCATCCAAATGCATTCTGAGCCTCCGCAATTGCAGGGTGGATGGTATACAGCCGCAATCATTACACCTTTCCGGACGACCCCTTTCACTTCACTTCTCCGGCTTCCTCATTCCTGGCGCTTTTACCTTCCTCTGCCTCACCTCTCCTCTCCCCCCCACCCCAGCTTCCCATCCACCTCCACCTTGCATTTACCCACCCGTGTCTGCTCCGTCCACTAAATGTACTTCCACTCAGTCAGAACAGAACAAAGAGTCCTGATATATTTGCACCTGGATTCAGTCCATGTCTGCCCTTAACATTGACTCAAAATTAACCAAAAACCATCACTTGGCCACAAACACAGTTTCGCGAGATCAGCAACCACCAAAATGAATGACCTGTGTTTGGGTTGAAAAATAGTAACACTCGGATGTAATTATCAGCCAAAGATAAGTTAAGGACAACTGTTAAGGACAATGTATAGTTTCAGCACGGGTGTAGCTATAATGTTAAATCTGGCACCATAAGGTTGTGCTTACAGTTTTTGTAAAAGTGGATGGTGGCAGGGGTGTGAAACTCAATATTCAGAGGACCCCTTGTGTGCACGTTTTGATTCCTTATTTAACTGGCTCAAACCCTCTCTCAATAAGCGAGTTTTTTTTTCTTTTGCAAATGGTAAATAATGGCTGAAGATCACATTTTTCCTACAATCAAAGAAAAATCACCAATACTCAAGGAACAAATATTTCATATCTGTACTTTATGACATGTGTAGTTGGAAACATACACTGTATGACCAGCGAACTGATTGGATCAATTTATCAAGGAGGACTAGCTGGGACAAAAGACAGCGTACATCCGGATTTGCAGATACTGCCTTTTGACTTCATGTACCGGGTTAATGTCCTTGTCAGAAACTGCCTTCTGGGAGGTGATGTATGTCAAGCTGCACAGCACCACAGAATTGGGGATCAATGTCAACCAAATGAGAAACCCTGGCTTCAACACACACCCTGCTGTGCATGCCTCTTGATTAAAAAGGCATACTATACAATGCGGGCAACGTCATGAATACAGAGATATAATCTGTACTATGTTCAAGGGCCTGAAAATATATGTATTTTGAATTAGAGATAATCAGACACTGAGAGGATCGTAATGAAATCCTTATGGACCTATGAAGTACAGAGATACTTAGAATAAACAGAATTGATCCATAGCTGAGGTGCTGATGCTGTAGCTGATAAATCTATCATTTAATTTAGCCACGAGCCTTGATCAGGAAGAAAGTGCATGCATTCAGCTTTCAAACTCAAAACCCCTACTATCAGCATCATGTTGCCCAATGCAGAAATCGGGGCAAAGAAAGTACTAAAGATATAGTACTTTGGTCTTTTCAGTTTGCCATATTTTGATTTGTGCAAGGTTTTTGTTTTTCATACTGTTCAAACACAGGCAATCATCTCTATGGCATTTTTAAAAGTATTTTTGAGCATTACAAATGAACTCACCCAAGCGCCAAGATATCTGATACCCGATAAATATGTACCATTGCCATTATGAGATAAAGCTCCCTCTCGGTTTTAGCCTTTTTTTTTTTACCACAGTAGGTTTGTCTACTTTTTGCTTTGGCTGGCAGTGTTACACAAACCTGGGCGAGCCAGAATGACAGGGTGTGTTAGAGGAAAGAAGAGTGCGAGAGGAGCTTGAGAGCCACATGTCTGTCTGTGAAATTTTCATTGTCTCCCCGATTTCCGGATGAAACTCGGAGTCGGATAGGTGCCGCAGCTGACCGCGCTCCTGTGCGTGTGTTCCTGCTTTAATTTGTCTGTGCTGTTTGTTGAGCGGCCCAATGGAGCGTGCGGTGACAGATGATGTAAATTATTGATTGCAGTCTTCCTGTAACGGAGTGTGGCGGCGGGGCCTGGCCCTCCTCTTCCTCTCCCCCACACCCACCACCCCCTCGCCCGCGCCTCGGCGGTGTAGCGGACCGTGGAGCACTCTGCTCCCGAGGCCGGCTGGGACGCGGGGCTGCCCCCCCTGCGAGGGGCATGGGGGTGGGGGAAAGGGGGCTGTTTAATGTGAGGCCCATTCCTGCTCGACGGCGGCGGCAGCCACTTTACCCAGCCCGCTCGCCTCTCATCTCTCTCTCCCTCTCTCTCCCTCTCTCTCTCTGTCGCTGCCCCCCCCCCAACCCCCCACCACTCATGCAGGCAAGCGCGACCCTCTTTACCTGACAGCCTTTGCATCACGACAGATTTCACAGCTGCTGTTTACGACCTGAATCTCCCGCCTGGGATGGAGGGGGCAGGGGCGGACGCAGGAGAAATCAATTAGGGCCCAACTGTCTCCTGGGGTCGTCCGCTCCCGAGGCTGAGCTTCCCCGTCTCTGGCGTGAAGGGAACAAATAGGCCGGTAAGAGGGTGGCGTCAGAGAGGCCAGATGCGCAGACCCAGGTGAGAAAGCGATGCTCACTGCATCATGCACCTGAGAGGAGGGGAGGCATTGAGCTGACAAGGGCCTGGTGTCCCACCGAGGCCATCACAAAACCACCGGCAAAATGGGGAGTTTCACAGAGAACAACGTGCGTGACTCGTGTAAATCCCCTGAAATCCCAAAAGTAGCGCTTACTTCTTTGCCTGGCCTACAGCTCTGTTGCAGAGGGGCCGTGCTTTTCTGTGAGCATCTGCATCAGGCCTCTCCAGGACCTCTGCGCCTGGCCCCCTGTGGAGGTTCCACACTGCGTGAGATTGCTGTGGTCCCACGCCAGTCCCTCCGGTGAGCAAAGGTCCGGGGTGTCTAAGAGGCGTGTGACAGAGTCCCTGTGACTCACCCAGGTGATGGCATTGGTGATGGCGGCCAGAGAGAGAGGGCAGAAAGAAAAACAATTACCTTACCAAAATGTTTTAATCTCATTAATATTTTAGGCCAGTTGTAGTCATTCCAATTTTTCTGGCTGAAAATACTTTTCCCCAACAGCTTTTAACCCAGAGGGACTCCGGCACTCCTCTGTAGCTCGGTGAGAGAGTGGAGTTCCTGCCCACAGCCCAGTCGCCCCCGCCCGCCATTCCACCCCCCCACTCTCGTCACCGCCGCGGGACGGCTCCCAGTCCTAGTGATGATGTGATGATTAGCTCTTTATTTTTTCATGAGGCCACTCAGCTGGGTGGCCGTCCCCCCTGCTCTCCCCATCCCCTCCTTTCTGGGCTCTGAGGCGCATTGATTTCTCCATTAGGCAGTACTCCAACTCCCCCCCCTGCTCCCACACACACACACACACACACACACACACACACACACACGCACACACACACAGCTTTCCTCCTCATCTCCGCTTGGTCAGCCAGTCCTCGGGGAGAGGCCCTGAGAAAAGACTGCTGTCAACACACTGGCTAATCCCACTCATAGCAGTGGCTCACTGCCCCCAAACATAACAGATATACTTAAGCCTGCACCCCACCCCACCCTGCCCCCTACTGGCACTACGAGGGACTGCAGCGCCCTCAGTCTAGCATTTGTCCCATCTAGACAAACATCAAAGAGCAGTCTGCTGACTGGAAACGTCTGGAAATAAACATTAAACTGGAATCCAGATTTATTTTACAAAAGAGGTTATTTTTTTTTAAATGACTGCTGATTTCAAAAACATTGTTTTCAATACTTCAACTTACAATCCCTAATGATTCCCACTGTCCATTTCATAATATGGGTTTTACTGAGAGAAATGTGTAGGTAAACTTTTTTTTTGCTTTTTTTCCACACCTCTTCTCGTGTGTATGCTTTGCAGTTTGTGGATGTGGATGCATTGCAGTTTGCCTTCCCAGCCACAAAGATTATCATTGCTGGAGTATATTTCACTTCCCAGTGCCATGAGCAGGTTGCATGGTGCCTGGGTCCAGTGCTTAATGATGATGATGATAATGCACATTCCTCCGTCCAGGCCCACAGAAAAATCAATAGCTCCGCCATTCCTCCTGTGCCGGTGAAAAGGGAGAAAATGACTCTAAACCACCAGTACTTTCAGTGAGTGATCATAAAAAAAAAAAAAAAAAAAAAAAATTGTTCCCCTTTTTTATGGCATTGATCAGTCGGTAAAAGAGTTCTTGGCGCAAACAGAGCGCGCATTATGGCAGCATAAGTGGGCTGTTGTATAAATAAGGTGCATCCTCGCGATGCACTCAGTCATTAGAGGTACCAAGCATGGTTCAGGGTGCGCTCCTCCACCCACAATGCCTCATTGCATGGGAAGTGCAGTGCGAAAAACCTAATGCATGTTAGCTACTTCAAACTTGGCACAACACGTTGCATTTACAAAGAGCTGCCTTCCTATCCTTTGGCAATTGCCACCAATCAATTGTATAAATATTCTTAATTACTTTTCTTTCATCTGGGAAAGGGTCTTTAATGAAGCAGACCTGGAGTTAATTGATTCATCTTCTTTGTCTTCGTCTATGGTATAAATATTAATATTAATGAATATGGTGCCGACTGCTAAGAGATGAGAAAAAGGTAATACATTTACAGTGCGGGATCAAAGAATGGGCCCTGAACATATATTATGACAGCCCCATCAACCTCAGATAAATAAATTGATCCCTGCTGATGTCCTAATTCATTTATTTGGAGTTGAGATTTAATTGATTCCCAGGTGATTGGGTGGACAACTAATTGTTCTTCAAGGCACAGTATCCAAAATCAAATGGCTAGGCACATCAAATTGAATGTAATTTAAATCTGTGGAATATTACTACTACCATCTCTGCTACTACTACTAGTAATAATAATAATAATAATGGCTGATGTTAGCTAAATGCTTTAATGCAGTGTTAATGCAGCTAGGAGAGGTAGCCGGGCACAGCAGTGAGCCAGAGAGAACCTGGAGAGCTCTGATGTCTGGGTTCAGTGTGAAGTTGAGCAGGAAGGGATACTGCTCCACTTTCGGGGAAGTGTTTATTTACATGGAGGCGATGCTGGGATCACCTTCAAAGGGCCTGGTAATGAGACAGGACAGATGATGAGGGAGAGAGGCAGAGTGTGTGAAACAGGGCGACCAGGGAGTGCGATGAATTATTGATGGCCTTTCTGCACAAAAATGTGACAGTTAGCTTTAATTTCCTATTTAGCTGGAATCGGCTCAGACAAGACTGTGCTAACTAATCAATAAAGCCAGAGTGCTGGCATTTCGGTTAATCATAATACGTAGTGATTCTGAAACCCGCGTACACACAGACGTTTGAACTTTTCTGTTCCTCGTTGTTGCTTTGCATGTGATTTGTGTGTTTGGGGGCATGCTGTTTGCTCTTGAGCATATTTATTAGCCTCTTAGCCAGGGTGGGGGTGGCTGTAGGCGGGGCTTGGCGACATTGTTTGTTGTACTGGTTATACTGTATTGAGTCTGCTCTTGCAATCACTTGAACAGAACAGTAAGTGACATTAATTCAGCCGATCCAACTAACCCTGCTCCTTTTTTATTACTAATGTCAAAATGTCTCCCAGCGCTTAATTATTTATGATTTCCTCAAAACACTGTTATGTGTTTTTTTTATTATAATAAATAAGGCAGGGGGTCATATGTTGCATATTATAGCACGCTGAAAATCTTTAATCAATGCAGAGAGAACCCTAGAGGTGAAAGCTCCAGAATGCTGTTCTCACATGGGCCTGAATGGAAAAACAAATCTATATTTCCATCTCTCCACTTAATGCAGTGTATAGGGTAAAGATGCGGTCCTTCCACACCTCCAGTTCTGATGCTCCATCATAACACTGGAGCTACAGGAAAGAGTGAAACACACACGATCTACCATTATGACGTCCGTAAAGGCTGAACAGTTGCCACAAGCAAGCAGGATCCGGATTTAAAGGAAACCGTCGTTCATCCGCGAGATGAATGACGGGGCATCAGGCCTCTGACAGGGAGTCGATTGACTCCAACAAACCTTGTCTTTATGAAAGAAAAAGCTCTAATAAACATCTCTTTAACTTAGCCCGCTCACAACAAAGCACTCAGTTCTGTCAGCTCCACAACTTCAGAAAGATACACATGTGATGAATTATGGATGGGCTGTCTCCTACCCTGGAGTTGGTGAGTACATTAGGTAATGCAGGAGCTCAATTTAACTAGATGGGCTTGTTAATGTCTCCCTCTGGGAAGCGCGGGGTTCCTTTAAGTTTCCCCTGGAACGCGGAGAGGAAATGATGTTTGTAGATCGGAGATCACAGTGCATATGCAGCAGGCAGTGTATTCTGGGGAGCAGCGTTTGGAGACCGTGTTGACTTCCCGACGTGGTTCCTTTAGCCACGCAGCCGGGACAAGGCCCCACACGAGATCCGCAAACCTGTGGACAATTGTCTGCCCCAGCGTCCAGCACAGAGCTGGGGGAAAATCAACCTCCACCCTGCTGTGTATCTACCAGCACTAATACTTCCTGTCATTACCAAACGGGCAAACATGCAAAATGAAAAAAAAAATTGTGATTGATGACTATGGCAGACTTGAAAATGCACCTTAATTAAAAGCTTAAAAATAAAAACCGTGGTACAATAGCAAAGATCACGCCCATCCCCCTATCTATCAGCTCTCAATGCTATGTAATTGAGCTCCAGTGGGTGCTAACCTCTTCTATAAGACAATCCTTTCTGTTTTTTTTTTTTCTTCTGAGGAGCGATTTAAATTCAGGTGGAGTACCGCCTCACTGTGGACTCTTTTTTTTTTTTTTTTTCCTTTCCTGCTCTCACTACGGTGAGAGTGAGCTGAACTCTGAGCCCCTGGCCCATCGACCCGAACGCTCGCAAGCCTCGGCCCGCTGCCTTAGACTCTTACTATTCCTCCTGGCGCTGCCGGCCGTGATTGGCCCTCTCTGGGAATTTAAAAGGGTCTCAATTAGCGGGGCGGGGAAGCGCCCCGGCGGAATGAAAGTGTGGCTCGGTAGCCCACTCTGCATGCGACGCTAATGCAGGCCCCGGCCGGGGTCCTGGCCCCGCTCTAATGTCTGTTGCGTGCGGCTCGCTGAGTGGCAGCGCGTATGCAAAAGACGGCTCGGCCCCGCTTTTAATGTGGCCGCTCCCTGGGACCTGGACGGCGCGGTAATTGCTGATGGACGGGGGGACGGCAGGTGTGACTGTCAGCTCCAATCAGCGCGTCATGCCCAGAGCCTCGCGCGCCCCCCCGCCCCCCCCCCAGCGGAAAGAGAAACGAGCACTCTTCCCTCTTCCCCTCTCCCTCTCCTTCTCCCTGTCCCTCTCCACCCCCCCTTTTCCCCTTTCCCCCCCACATTCTCTATTTTCGCTCCTCTCCCTCTTCCTCCTTGTCCGCCCCCACCCCCCGCCCCTCGCCCCCCACACCACCACCTCTGACGCTCTTTCACCCTCTCCACACCTGTCGACTCGATTATGGAAATGAGTGTCCGCCCCTGCCCCTAAAAAGCAGATTAATGGGAAAAGCCTCTTTATTGTGACACGCTTATTCCATGGGGGGAACTGGGGAGGGGGGGTAGAATTTGCACATCATTTGGAGTCCTGTCCCTCCTGCGGCCCCTGGGTCTCCTTCGGATTGCGGGGGGGGGGGGATGTCATGCAGCAGGCTACTTAGCAAGGCGTCACATGGTAGAGCGCCACTGCCACCCACCCCTCCCAGGGAGCAACAGCTCTCAGGATGTCCCAGAGCAGAGTAGCTGCCACCCTAGCGCTGGCATGAGCAGAGAATCGCCCCCCTGGCGCAGCCTGGATGCCTTCGCCCCCAGCCAAAGACACCCTGGAATTAAAATGGCCGCCCTCTCCACAGGAAAGCATTCTCTGACTGGTGATTGCAGGATCAGCTCACTGATCTTTCGCTCTCTCTCTCTCCCTCTGTCTCCCTTTTGTTATTTAACCTTACAAAGTGCTGCCCCACTTCCAGAGACCATCTTGACATTTGACATCATGTTTAAAGAAAATGAATATTTCAGTCCGGTGAAAAATGAATGCTTTCATTTGATATGTTTAACGGCTGTTCTAGCAGCCCACAGCGCTGAATAGACCACCTTCGTTTCTGTGAGTGGGTTTGCTTAGTGCACGGATTGGCTGCAACAAAAAAACCTTTCTGCAGCAACAATGATGAGATTAGAGGAGAAGTCGTGGGCAATGATACCATTGAACGAAGCGTTAATTTTTTAGAAAGACTCGATTCATTAAAAATGCAGACCATCTCATTTTGCCTACGATGTTCAAATATTGTAACTGCTAAGATTCAAAGCTGAGACCACTTTTCTTGATCTGTGATCTTGCGCTGTGGAAACGACTGCTTGCACTTGTTCCCATTTTTAAAGCCCAACCACCCTGGCTGAGAGGGTATATATATTGATGGGCCTCAAGTCAGACTGGGGCAGAACCTGGCTGCCTGAAATCATGCTAACATGCTGCTCAAGTGAGAGGCTGCCAACTGTTCTGAAAACAGATATAGAAAGCTGTCTGACTCAGGATCTGGGGGAGTGATGGGGGCATGTTTAGTGCATGTGAGAAATCCAGAATATTTATTGCAAATATGGCGTCTGAAATGATGCTCAACTGACACATTTTTTTCTTGATTTATTTGCGTTTAGTATCGACATTGCACTGAAATGATGGGACGTTTTTTTTAAGGGTGCCCTCCTCCCCGTTATTGAAAGAAACCTGTTGTCTGACTGCACTCTCTTTCCACCTAAATGGATGCAGGTGGAAGCTGTCTGTTCTGATGCTGGTCTGGTCTGTTTAGGAAACCACTTGAAAAAGCTGATTAGGTCTGTTTACTTAACATGACCGGCCAGGTCATATTGTTTGGATGTTTACAGCAGTAGTTAGTGCTGCTCCTGAAGTCTCTGTTCAGACAACTAGTCAGAGTAAACCTGGGTAGTGAGGTTTTGAATGCCTCTGCTTAGAGCGCTGGGGAGTGTTGTTATTAAGATTTCTGGTTCGAGTACTGGTTAGTGAAGTTCAGGCCTGGCGTCAGAAGAAGATACAGAGGGGTGCAATTACAATCCACGGGGGGGGCACAAAAAATCATAAACACTATGTAGACATGAGGATATAAGGAGACAACTGAGGGTGCACTGAGGTCTGTCTGGGGAGTGCACCCCCAAGTACTCCCATAGCGCTGGGGCTGGTGAAGTTTGTGAGATTTCTGTTTAGAACACTTGTTAGTGAAGGTTGTGAGGTTTCTTTTTTGGACTCTAGTCGGTGCGCTAGGTTAGGTCTCTCTTTAGCACACTATTCACTGTGGCTGATCAGGTTTATGTTTACAAAACCAGTTAGAGCAGGTCATGAGGTCTCAATTCAGAGCACTGGTTAATGAAGTTTGTGTGGACCCTGCAGTAGCAAGAACATTGTGAAGAATACAGTTTTTCATTCTGTTTTTTGAGGGTGGCCCAAACGTCTTTCCCCTGTGTCTTTGAAGAGAAACTGAGGAGGCGGAGGGGGTGTACGTGTGGGTGGAAGGTGGATGTGCACCTGTTTGGCCAAACAGGTGCACATCTGTCACCTCCGCTCCTCCTCTCCCTCAGACCTGCACTCTAACGCCAGGTCAGGAGGTGGAGGTCAATGTCACCCAGAATGTCCATTTTTGAACATGTGACACATTGTGTACTCTCAAATCCACTCACCACAGTGTTTTGTACAGCTTGTGATATGAGTGTTTTTAACCATACAAAGCTGCTTCTGGCATGGATTCGCAAAGAATGCTGATGGGTTCTCAGGTCGAGAAGTATATACCATCAATCCACGACACGGCATGGATACTCTAAATTAATTCGACTGGCAATGCTTTTGGTTACAACTGAAATTATTACCCATATTTTAAGATCATCCCAGCCTCCATCCATATCAATTACATATCCCAGTGGCCGCAACACGATGAGCGGCTCATTGTGGCCCATTGTAATCGGCGTGAACCGAATGAGAATGCTCGGGCCGACAAAGTTGGGGGGTTTATTTTCTGCTGTTAGCGAGTGTCAAGTGTCAAGGTGGCGGCAGAAGGAGACGGGGGCGGTAAAGCAGGCGGACGCTATGAATCGGAATCAGATGAAAGAGGGAGAGGAGGCCGGGGGGAGGGGCCGGCGGGGGATGCGGGTCGACACTGTTGCTAATTCGCTGACATGGGGGCGAGGGGGAGGTTGCCCTCTTATATTATTGTTTCTTGAAGGAGCAGCAATAGCAATGAGAAGAACAAAAGTAACTGTGCCCCGCAAATCCTGTAGCCAATTAGTCAGTATCAATAATTAATAGGCATTGTCTGTGCGGGCCGCTGCAGATTGAGTTTCCCTCTGCCTGGCTAGATTGTTATGACAAGGAGTGACTACATAATGATATTAGGGATTAATAATTCAGCGGAAGCGGTGTTGCTGCAGGTGACAGGTCTGTCAGCTCCTTCACTCCCGACCACACATTCTGAGGGTCAGAAATGTGCAGGGGGGTAGTAGGGTGGGGTGGGGGGGGGCTAAATGGTATAGTTCTGGGCAGTGGCACTGTGCCATGGGATGAATAGGGTAGTGGGCAGCAGCAGGCACTGTATGTTCTGATTTAGAAAGGGGGAGGGAGAGACGGTGGCTCCGATCTGTCCTGATCTGTCCTGCTACCCGACTTCCATTTCACCTCCCCCGACCCCCACACATCCACTCACCTGCCACCCCTGTGCCTGCCCACCAGCAGGCCCTGGCTAATGGATTGAGCCTGCCAGGCCAGGGTGCTGCTCCCAGGGGGGGCAAGTTCCAGCTTCTGCCTCTCTGTGTCTGCTTCTGTGCTCTGAGGCCCAGCTCCGTCACCGCGATTAGGGATTAGGGAGTGTCTCCGGGGCGCAGCTCCGCCTTTCACTGACAGAGCCCCCCTTCTCTGAATGACCAAATCTTAATCCCAGCCGTGAAAAAACGCTCTCACACAAAGCGACACACCCCCATCATCATCTGACTTTTAAAGGGCAGCAACATATTGAGAAGGAACAGGACTCATAATCAAAAAGGTTTCAGGTTTGATTCCCCACTAGGGCACTGCTTTTGTACCCTTGGGCAAGGTACCTCACCCAGAATTGCCTCAGTTAATATCCAGCTGTAAAAATGGGTAACATGTAAAAAACTGTAACCTATGTAAGTCGCTCTGGAAAAGAGCGTCTGCTAAACGCCAATAATGTAATGTAATGTAATGAAGGGTGGGACTGTCTGGAGAAGCCATCTTCTGTGGGAAACGGGAATCCATAACTCCTTCTACAAAACCTACAAACAGCAATGTAACTGTCACTTTCCCGAGGTCAGTGCTGCGGACCATTGTGGCAGGCAGTGGACCAGATTCCTTGTTTGCTCTGCAGACAGACAAAAGAAAGCACAGTGTCACTCTGAGTGAAACACTGGGCAGACCTTTTTATGTTGCAACTCCACTGTCTATTATTAATGGAGGTACTGGTGGATGGCAAGAAACACAAACTCTGAAAGATGTGAAGTCTGAAGGAGGTGTGTGTGCGCGTGTGCGTGTGCGTGTGTCTGTGTGTGAGTGTGAGGTGGTCCACAGCAACACAATCTTCAAAGCCTTTTTAAGCAGAAGCAAAAAACTTCAAAACAATATATTTTTTCTCTCCCTTATTTCTTTTTAATTATTTTAATAATGAAGACTTGTCTCTGGCTATGAGCACCAATGAGGAGGAATCCAGTGAACAGATAGCAGTGTAGAGTGTGCTGTCTGCTTTTTTAGTGTCTTTTTTAATTAGTCTCTCTCTGTTATTTCAGCACGGCAATTCCATTCTGTTCCTTTCATGTTTTCTTTCATACCGTTGAGTCATTAACTATCTATCTCTTTAACAAACACACTTATCAAGATAAAGCTATTTAGCGCAGATAATAACAGAACGGTACTACAGACGACAAAGCAGTGATACAGTGATACGCAAGACTCACTCCTTAATACAACTGCAAATACGCTGATATAAAAATGCTACAATTAACACATTGCCATAAGCACAAGCGTCATATGTCATAAACTGAGTTCATTAATTATCAATTTGTCTGATAACCGATAACCGCTACGAATTAAGAGAAAAGAAAGGAGAAACTCGGTCTGATAGATGCAGGGGCTGCACAATAAAAGTAGTATTTGCAAACTTTACAGCAATAGGGGCTAAGAATGTTATTAATTTAATCATATTTAGAGGTTTTGCATTATTCTTAGGTTTTGCTATAAACAAATAACCAAGAAATTGGACAAATATGATTCTTTGAAAGAATGCATTGTGTATTCATCTTAAAATTTGATTTTAAAAATACAGGTATTTTCAAATGCATTTTCAAACTCAAATTAATACTTTTATCTTATACTGCTCTTGCTCTACATGGTTTGCTGTTTTCCACAAGCGTCTGCGTAGGTTTGCCATCAGTGTATGTTTAATTTTTTTTTTTACAAAGTCATTTTTGTAGAAGTCTGCGGATCTGTTTAAAAGTGCATGCGATTCACCTGTCTGAGGAGTTGATTACTCTGACAACTGTGAAGCTCAACATTATCTCATTGACATTTAACCCTTTGTCCTTTCATCCGGACACGACAATCGATAAATTAATGACTCGTCATCAGGACTTCTGGGATCCTATTGAGAGTTAAATGCATAATTCATCATTGGAGTTCGTGCAGCACTGTAGAAGCGCAAACAGGGTTTCCCTGCATTGATTACAAAGTGAAAGGCTGACTGGGGTGAGAGAAATATCCTTCAGATTAGAGCAGAGAGCACCTACCGCACTGCCCTGTCAATAAATCAAAAGAGCAAATGTTGCATCTCCCCGAACATACCATGCATAATTTGAGTTCTGTTGGTGTGATGGCCAAATGATTTCCTCCGCTGTTTACGCTTCCAGGAGTGCAAATTGACTGATGGGATACTCCTAGTGGTCTGCATAAAAGGTAATATTGATATCTGCTCATGGCACCTCTGCATTTCACCTGCGCACCTGTGCAGGTAAAGTAACAGTTTCATTAGGTCCCTGTCAGCTGTTTTTGAACAGCTTTAATTTCTAAGGAATTTGCATACAATCATATCACTGTCATGACCAGATGTATTGCGTTCCTTCAATAGGCTAATGCGAGATATACTAACATTAACATTAAACTACTACCATGAACTATACTAGCTCTGACGTGTTGATTTTTCCTATCAAAATGAAGTGTTCACAGTGCACATATTAATCAAGTGCTTTTCCTGATCACGATTCACCTGTTTGGCCATAACATCCTCTCCCTGGTCCTGTGTTTAAATGACAGGCCTCACGAGTCTCACATGCACTTTTCCCTGCTCTGGTTTCCCATCAGCCCCTTCTCCAAAGACAGCTCCCGATCAGGGACCCCTCCACCCCCAGCCTCAGGGCCCCGAACCTCAGAGACGGCGCTTCTCTTTGGTGGTCTGTGGTTGGACCCCCACCCCCCTCACCCCAGGGATGTGTCGCTTCTGTATCTCTCCGCTCAGCGGAGGCTCTGGACATCACAGCTGGGGAGCGTTAACCCCACTTTCATATCCCGCCATCACAGAAGGGCAAAGCCGTTTACTCTTCATAGACAGGACCGCCGGCGGTCATTTCCAGGGAGATGGGGGGGGGGGGCACACAGCGTTTACCCTCACTTTTTGATCTTGTGGGGGCAATTTAGTTTCAGATCAGGACCAGTGTCAATTATGTAATCATAATTGGCGCAGTGTTCCCTAAACCCAGTGTAGCACGTTCACAGGAATGGAGCGGAGCTGTAAGGTCGTCGTGACTGACACGGTCCATTTTGAAGCTAAGGCTCCGTCGAGAAACATTTACTAATGGGGGGCAATCACTTGCAGAAGAAGTGAAGGGTATGAACACACATTATTTACAAGCCTGAATAAGAAATCACAACAAACGGATTCATCTGATTTACTTGTAAGACTGTCCGCGGCCTGCAATTTGTAAATTTTACAAAAGACGTTTTCTGAGCATTTTTTCATGCTTCTGGAAATGCGCGAGTGACTTATTATGTGATTTGTTTTTTTTTCTGCTCAAATCACCTTTATTCGCATAAGGAGAGGTTACACTGTAATATTTTTGGGGCTTTCAGTCAATGTCTTCCTCCAAAGCAGACTGGAGAGAGCCAGATTAGACCCACTGTGTTGCTCCCTCTCTAATTGCTGTGGACTCTCTCTTCACTGACTTTCCTCTGTCATAAAAAAAATACGTTTGTAGCTGGCTGTTCAGCTTTTATCTATATTTTAAGCCACACACAAGGTGTAGAGGCGAACTAGAGCTTGTTACAGGGCCTGTGGCTGAATAATTCATAAGAGGGAGCAGGCTGCAGCAGCGGCTAAATAAAAGATCTGCCTTCCTGTGACAGGACAGCAGCGGATAGCAGCTCTGGGCTCCTGTCGCGGCCCATTCAGGAAGATCAATACATATTTGTGTGACACACATTCTTCACTGAGCTGGATTTTGTAACAATGATCAGTCCCCCAGTGGTCAATGCCCTTATTCTGATGTTTTTTCTGCACCTGTGCTGCCAAAAGCGGCGGCCGCGATGGAGTTCCTGCGTCGTATCCTGCCAGCCGACGCCCCACAACACCCCGCTGAAGATTAAAGCGCCCATTTCCCCCACTCTTTCGGGTCCTCGGTCCCATTTTGCTGGATTTCCATTACCTCGCAGAGGGATGCTCTTGTAGCGGGCACCCGGAGGTGGAGAGAGTCAGAGTGCCCTCATCTTCCAACACT
The DNA here is from genome assembly GCF_013368585.1 of Megalops cyprinoides. Lineage (NCBI taxonomy): Eukaryota > Metazoa > Chordata > Actinopteri > Elopiformes > Megalopidae > Megalops > Megalops cyprinoides. Next base: position 46,986,567 of record NC_050585.1, on the reverse strand, counting down.
TTTTATGTTAAGTGTAGGGGGGGGGAGCAGATTCAAAAAAATGCAGAAAACAGATAACTCTTTCCGCCATGCCCGTGTGCTCAGGCTTCGAGGGTGTCACTTCCTCATGAAGTCGGCACCTTGTCGCTCTGCAGAAAAATTAGCTGCTGGCATCCGGCCCAGAACACCAGAGAGCAAGGTCTCCCAACTCTGGCTTTTGCCGCTTATGTTGCAGTGGATAGCTGGTTGGAAAAGATTAAAAAATAATGTCCGGAGAGGAGGCTCCATGTTGAATGCGAGGCATAAAACCGCATATTGAAGACAGCGGCTCTAAATTAGACAGTGGAGTATATCTCTACAAAATACATGAATCCACAGCAGAATAGCTCTCTCGCCCCTCTGCTCGGCTCGGTTTCTTGTTGTTTGGAGCAGAGACAAACAAAAACCCCCGCTGAAGACAAGTTCGCTCTCAGAGAGACCGCGTCCACATTCCGGACACGGGGGCCGGGGGAGGACGAGGCTTCCCGGGATGCGCTAACACGGGGGGCCTGCCTAATCAAGAAAGGGATGCTTAGTTCGAGCTCAAAGTGAGCGCGGATGGGATGAATCGTGAGCAGGGGGCAGGGGCAGGGCTAAGGCTGAGGGGGGCTTGGGTTGATCCTTTAAAAGCCTTGCTTCTCCACCAGTGAAATTATTATCAGTGTGTGAAAACAAGGCTGGCTCCGGGCTAGCCACCCAGGAGAGTGCTTAGCCTCAGGGCAATTTCAGAAGAAAGTAACGCAGGAGGAATAATGGGGATGGGAATATGGGGAAGGTAAAGGGAATTTTTAGTTCATTTTCATCCTCGTGCTGCCTGTTCTGTGGCTGGCGCTTCTCCTGCTTTTTCTTTGTCTTCTACTTTCATGCCTGCTTTCTTCTTCCACGAAAAGGTCTTGAGAAGTTGCTTCTAATAACTAAGCTCTTAAGGCTGACAGATCAGTAGGAGGACCAGCCAAGCCCTTGTGCCTTGGGCCTCGCTCCACCTCTCTCTTCCATGGGCTGGAGGGATGCTCTTCTTCCTCGGGGCAGAGCACTGTCCGGGGGGAGAAACGGGCTTTGTGAAGTCGAGTCGAGGCCTCTTCTCTTGCCCAAAAAGCACACTAGGCCTAACTCTTGCTACCCCAGAACCTTCCAAACTCAAGTTTCTCTTCTTCCTCTTTGTGCTCTCCCTCCATGCGCATCTGCAAATTTGCTTCAAGATCAAACCTTGACCCCCCGTTCCCGGCTACCCAGCCACAATGTGGGCGCAAGAGGAGGGCCATTGTAAATTCGTTCAGCAGTACATATCCTTTTGAAGACCTAGCTACATGCACTTTGTTAGAGAGATTACTGGTACAAGGGTGCCTTAAATATTTAGTAATAAAATGTAGCTGATTCTCTGCAAATATAAATCTTGCATAACGTTATGAAGTGAGAGGAAACGTATCCCTTTTTCTTTCTTTTTTTTCTCCAGAATGAGGATTGCCTTTCTTGTTCTTTGTCGTTGTGTTTGAAGTAATTGAATTTTTATGATGTACACCCAAACAATAGTCGTACATCTTCGAGTGTTTTTGCAACTTTGCAGTCGCATTTTTCCCTTAGTATGTCAGATGACTGATAAGCTATGCCTCAGGGTGCAGGGTGAGTCAGCGATGACAGAAATCACGGTGAGGGACGAACGAAGTGCCCGATGTCAGAATGGCGTCATTCTCCCGACTGCATCAGGCGTGAATTTTCGGGAAAAGCGAACTTCTTCCGCGGATTTGACGAGGCACCCCTGATGCACAGGGACGAACCGCTGGAGCCGGGGGATGAAGGTGCGCTTGTGCACCTCTCTCAGGAAGGGGGGGGGGGGGGGGGGGGGGGGGGGGGGGGGAGCTGAAGATGCGTGGATCAGGGGGAAGTTTGTGAAATGAGCAAGGAGCGCGTGAGCACTCTGATCACGGCATGCGGCAGGGGCCCGGGAATGACTGATATTAAAGCTGACACATCAGACGCAAAGGCAGACCGCTGCCTGTGGCATCCAGGAAAACATGTTAATATAGAGGTGCATTAGTGCACTCACGGCCCTATAATACTCACTCAATGTGCCGCTCGCTGGAGCTGCCCCACATGGCCCAGGGTTCCTGCTGCTGCCTCTGCTGCTGCTGCTGACGTCTACGCCCCATTTGCAGTCTCACTGTCTGCCACTGACTGCTGACTCCTTCACATCCGCTACCTCCCCTGCCTGATTTCAGGTTCCAAAATCTGGGTGGGTCCAGAGCGTGAGGGCGATGCCATTCGAACTGAAAGGTTCATTAAAAGAAGGGATAGGGTATATAAGCACCAGGAGACAAAGCTAGAAATTAGATTAGGTCATTAAAGAGACCATGTTTCCTACCCCCACTGCAGTTTCCATAAGTCTCAAGCTTACCCAACACAGCACAATAAAAGACATTTTCATTGTGACCAGGTTTACCACACAATTCTACATCAATGGTCCAGCATACAGCCTTAGAGGAAGATAAAAAAAAACAGGCTAGCATTTTGTATAATATTAACTTCACTACTAGTTTTGCATGCACAGAAAAAGGTTCAAGGTACAATATAGGATTCATACATAACTATAATATAATATAACATAATATAATTAGCATAGTGGTGCACTTATTTGGAAGTCACTCTGGGTAAGAGTGTGTGCTAAATGACATAATGTAATATAATATAATATAATATAATATAATATAATATAATATAATATAATATAATATAATACATTATTTACTTGCTTAGCAGATTCCCTTATCCAGGGTAACCAATTTGTATGTAGCATCCATTCACACACTTAAATTTACTGTTGCTATTTATTCAAGTATCTTGTTCAAGGGTACAATGGTAGGGCACCACTTGGGAATTAAACACACAGCTTTCTGGTTATAAGTCCATCTCCTTTCCCTATATGCTAACAGAGTATCTTTAAAACAAAAAAGACAATGGTTGGCCTGACTGGTTTAATGATAGTTAACTGCAATCCCATTGTTTTTTTCTTGACATTTAGTTTTGTTCACCTAAATTATTTGAGAGAATTTATGGTGTATGAAAAAGAACTCTCATACTTTATATTAAATGATCTGTGTCTATCCATGTAATGCTGCCCGTGATGTCAGGTCCTCTTTCAATGATTCCATTAGATGATAGTCATGAATATGCTAGTATAAGGGCAATAAAAGCTATTAATATTAAATCTGCCATAATATGCATAATCCGCACACTTAATGGAAACCTGCTTTCTCCAGTAATAATGTTCAAGTGCTGTGACCAGCAGCCCAGAGCTTAATTGGGGCAATTCATTCCAGGAACAAGAATTCTGCCCACTAGCCTGATGTTCATATCGCTGAAAAAGAAGCAAATGAACATAGCAGTTAGAGATTCTGTGATAAAAAATTGAACACTTCACTTACTTGATAGGCACATACTTCTACATGCAAAGTGGCCATTCCAATTAAGTCCTTTGAGGTAATGAATTCAGCAAAAAAAAATCTGTTCGGTCAAGTCAACCTTGTACAATTTTGTCTGATTTTTTTTCTTGGAGTGTTAATTTAAGATCTGCCGCCTAATGGACTGTTTTCAATGCCTCTTCAGTTCCAAAGACTCACTCTTTCTTTCCACCCACATTCCATTAATGAGGTAACTGGGCAGGCCTGGAGAAATTAAGCGTGTGTGTGTGTGTGTGAGTGTAGAGGCATTGCATGTACAAAGACGCACAGTAATTTTCGGTTTTTTGCCTGATGTGTCACAAAATACAATCATGGGTTAAGAGTGATAAGCAACTATGTTTAATGGAAGGGCAACATGCCGACATGCACTAGCAACTCCTTACCTTATGTCTAAAGCCGCATGCTTAAGCATTTAGTGACAGTTAAACCGTGACTAACACTCACGTTCAGTCTTTATTGATGTTTTCACCCAGTCTGGCCCGCATTCTTGTTTTAGCTGACCCCATAATTGAGCGTCTTATAAGAAGCGCTGGAAACCCCCTGCACCACGGAGCTCAGTCTTCGCAATACCCTCCTTTTTTTGCACTTTCTGCGTTGCACGTGAGGGAATTCAGCATCCCTAATCCGGGCCTTTTGAAAAGGGCGAATATTATTAACGCCTCCGAGAGCTGGAGGAGGGACCGCCAGCGGTGATTAAACTTTCATGGTAAACCAACAGACTCTCGCTCTCGCAGCGGATCCAACAGGTCGTTGGGTAAATCTCGGGTGGCTGTCCAAGCAAATACGCTTATTGAAATGAACAACGGCCTTAACACGTAATACTGGCAATGTTATGGATGTTGTGGCGCTTTCGCGTGGATTTTTGTAGTGATTTACGGCTTCTGTGATCGTGCTTATTGATGTTACTCTAATTGGATTGTTATTGCCACACAAGCAGAAACACCTTTGGATCACCTCAGTGATTTTGAAACAGAATTGTCTCTATTCCTCCTTCCATTCATCAGTCCAAGTCTCTCATTTTCACCATCTATGGATATTTAACCTTATGTAAATATACAACACACTTAGGAATTAGCGGGAACTATATTTGCATCAACTCTCTCCTCGTGAGGTGGAAAAGATTGAATAATTACAGGGGGCGTCAAAGACAAATCCACAAGTCGTTCAGGACTGTATTCATTAATAGTTAGCTTTCTCATTAATATATCTGACTGTTGATATACTTATTATCACTCTTCAATTCATTATTTATGCCTCAAGTGGAATACAAAAAAAAAAACGCGCGCGTCTGCATGTAGCTTACCACGCGCACCGTTCTATTCCCTCCCCTCATGTAACAATCTCTTCAGCATGTGGACTTACAGCCTTATGAGGTCGGCGTCCGCTTGGACCGAGTCCCGGTGGCTTGGTCAGGTTATGAAAGGACGAAACACCCACCCCCCCCCCCCCACGCACACATTCGCGATACTGCGAGTGAAATTTGAATTCATTGTGGGCCGCTTGTTGGTAATTCTGTTAACAAAAGGTATCCTTAGAAGATATTAAATATTTATCACCTCTATGAATAACAATTGGTAAGGGACGGGGGCTCTGTTTACTTTCCTTCAGTTTGACTCTGCAATACATCTGATCCCGGTGTACTGTGCGGTTGAGGCCCGACAGAAGGTTACCGTGGCTGCGGAGATTGGTTGTTTTGCACCGCTGACACAAGGCCAATTTGCTCCCATGCCCTGCCGAGACAGGACCCCCCTCAATGACTGTGCCTCGCTCGTTCGCTTTCTGTCTGCCATACGTGTCTCTGAGAAATCACTGTGCACGTCTTTATTTTCGGATGCATGCCTTTTTCTTTGTAGCCCAATTTTGTGTAATCTGTGTTGCTCATTTGATGGAATATTTATGTCGCTGAAGCCGTGACTACAGGAACTGTATACACCAGCTACGACCCTATTGCCTCAGTAACCTCTTACCGATACATGAGAATAGACAGCGTCAACTTCCCTGCGACAGGATTCTCCGTGGACTCACCTGCAAGTCAATAAAAAGTTAAAGCGTGATCAGTGAAAAGCGCATGGAATGAAGGAAGCATGTTCAAAATCATTATCCAAAAACTTTTGTCCTTGTTTACTCTGATATCCTGGCGCATTGTAAATTAAAATTAAGGTTAAGAAGGATAGCGATGCGTCTGAGATGGGGACAATTCGAGGCACGCTCCAGCCCCTCGTTCCTGCCCAGGAGCCGCCCTGCAAGAACACCCAGCCTGCAGGCAGGCAACTTGGGAATTTTCACTTGGACAAACAATTAGAGTTCAACTTTGTTAGCTATATAATTACGCATTCAGTATGAATGACTGAAGATGTTTTAAATTTTCACGACCCTGAGTGCAATTAAGGAGTCTTCGTTCTAGAATTATATAACCAATGGGTGTGTGTAATTTATTATCATTATCTACTTTTTAGTAGTCTGTGTTATATATATGAGACGCCATGTAAAATATTTTGTACCCCCCCCCCCTCCAAAAAAAAAGAAATAAGGAAATAAAATTAAAGTTTTATTTTAAAATAAAAAATGACAATGTTTTTTTCCCTCGTTTATCTTTCAAAGAACTGATAATAGACAAAAATGAGCTCCTTAGGCTCAGAAATGACAAATGAGTCATTAAAAAGTAAAATGAAATAAAATAAAATAACCACTCGTATAACCTATACACATCGTCATCATCCTTTTAGTATGATATTCATGATCATGCTGTTTCATCTGTACTAATTGTTGTTATACCCTTGCAATCCCGTGACCCTGTGCAGACCGTGAACATCGTAGCAGTTAATTATGCCCTACTGGTCCCCTCGAACTCTCCTGAACTGAGTGAGGCTGGCGGAGAGGGGAAACATTGGTTAAGCAAATTGGTATTTAACTGGAAACTTGCTAGTCTTCGAGCACTGCATTATTCATTACGAAGACAAGAAAGTAGCGCTCCAGTCCATCGGCTCTTTACCAGAAAGCAGGCGGACAGGAGCCTCTGCGGGGAAGCGGTTCAGAAATATAGGGCAGAAATGCACGGTCTACAGAGAGTGAATTCCCTCTTCGAACTGTTGGTCTGTGTCGATTCGACGGTTTGAACTTGCTCGAAGTGCGACAGAAAGCTGAGTTTTCTTTGTTATTAAAAGAAAAAAAACTATCATAACCGCCTGGTCTGATTTTCACGGGCCGAGCCGCACGGCTGTACTGAAAGATTAAAGTTTATTTATTGCCAGTAGTTGGTAGTATATTTTGGCCTACAAATTGTGGAGTGACCAAAGCTGTGGAATTTTACCAGACACTAATTGGGGTATGGTGGGAAGTTCTTTGATTTAGTCAAGAGGAATCATCAATGGCCACGTGTGATCAGCGTGACCTGCTATGTCTTCATAATGATTCAAATGATTTTACTCATCTACTTGTATCTTTAGGTTAATTGGCCTAAAATATCATTGCCACTTCGACAAATGTGTCGATGTCAGTTCACACTGAGTAAATTCAATCTGAAACGCATTCCCAGAAATAACCGTCCTCAATGTATTTAATTTCATTAAAATTGTACTTTAGCTAAACGAATATGTTTAGCTGGTGTCCGACAGTTAACGAGGTTTTATGCTGCATCGGACGGTGGTAGGGTATCTTGTCAGTTTAGAATATATTATTTATGGGACATGATTAGAGAGTTATACACATTTCTTTGATCAAATTTCTTTCAATTTAGTCTAAGTTCTGCATCTTTCCGTATGTTTTGAGGTTTAGACAGACATTAAAACGATATTTAAATGTTTTGTAGTTGAAACGGATCCGATATTTTATGGTTTGTTTTGTAAATTAATATTATATGTACAGTTTAAATTACGGGACTTGAGGAAGTAATAATGATAAAAACAGTCTTCATTATTTATGTAACTGATTTGTGATATTTACACTAATTGACAGGTTGCCGAAATTGAGGTCGAGTTTAAAATGAATCAATTTATTCAATTTAATCGTTTTGAAAAAAAAATAACCAAAATGCATGCACGTAATCAAGCAATACTATTTGGAAGGATATAATTTTTCCTCATCGTTTTTAAATTCACCAACAGGTACGTATTATAACGTCAAACAGTATTACCATTCTTGAATTTTTCCAGTAAACTTATTTACTCTGCAGTGACTGTATATGCGCTTTTCTATGTTTGTGTGGAAATGATTGGAATGACAAAACTGGTTTATTGAAAGGATGGCAAGTGAATTTAGTGTATTTATTATCTTCATGTGGAGTGTTATAGTATACTGAAACTATTCATTCGTCTCGTGCGCTCCTTGAGCGTTTCAAGCGTTATTCGCACTGTCTAGACCAAACTAGCATGTAAACTACATGCATTTTTTAACATTTATTATGGTTAATATTTACACTACGTTTTGCGGCAGTGTGCTTGTAAGATTCACGTCGTTTTCCAAAGCTTTTAACCGGTATAAGCCTGCTATCTGGTACATGTATAAAATATGTGATGTAAACTAGTTGTAATGTCAATAATGTAACGTCACTGTATTTCAGCAAATGTGACATCAGCCCGATATCAGAATGATCATTTATTCACAAATTTTATGCTTGAGGAAAGTGACATTAAAGTTGGAGAATGTGCATAAGATGCATATCCCTCAACTTTTTAGTATACTGAGCATTTCATTGAAACAGCGTATTGTTTGAAAGAGACGTGCCTGTACATTTACATGCAAGCGCATATTATATAAAGAGCTCATAACTTCATAATATTCTACAGTGCTTTTAAAATTAGATTAGGAAAGCAATGTGGTTAAATATGCATTCCGTGGTAGCAGATCCAATAGAACCTCACTGACATATAGGCCTACAAAAGAATGTGATTAACAGAATGCACTCTGTCTATGAAACAGTGCATAAGCACCGTTTTAAAGTTTATTAATATTATGTTTCTTTTCTACAAATATTTCTTTGAGCAAAGAATTTTCATCTTGTGTTTTTTTTTTTTTTTTTTTTTCTTCAAGGTTTTGCAGATCGGGTCTTCCTTGTGTTGGTCCAGTGGGGTTGGTAGGTATGAAGGATGGAGAAAATTGATTTTCAATTTGGAGCAAGCTGTTTGATAGTCACTTTTGGTGCTGATCGTGCCCTCACTGCGGCGGGCGAATAGGAGCTGTCCTTGGTGCTGAAACCTTGGGCGGGAATTTTTCCAGTGCTGACCCACGCGCACGAAACACTGCGGCTAGATATTGTCCATCATAGACAAATGACGTTCATTATGGCCTTCCACACCTCCTCGCCATTGTTAATAGCAAATGGCAAAACATCTGTATTGTTATGATTTGTGCATTTCTTCATTAAATTAGTTAAAAGTAGTTCCTTAATTGAATATTTTCTGAAAGCTTGTGTCAACCCATTGAAATACAATTTACAATCCAAAACGTTAAAGCCGACAGCAATAGTAATGACCTGAATAATAATTAATAATTGTGGTAATCCTGTTTGCCGTTGATGACTATTACCATTACGAATAATAATACTCATAATAAGACGAAAAAGGAAAATTTGCATGTATTTAGTTAGTAAATGTGTACTTAATCACCACACATTTTCCTTAAACATGTATGGTTTATCTAAGGCATGTTTTAAAGATAAAGGCAAATAGTTTCGCCTTACTGATATATAGGCCTACTGGTCAGTAAATACGTAAAGCCGATCAAACATTTAATGTTCACCACGGACGTTTAAATTAATTTCGTTAACGCGCAAAAAAATATATTTTTTAGAAAAATCAAACTAGCGACAGTTAGCGACTGTGCGATTATTTACAGTCACCTCCCTTTCTGGATCAGATTTGCTTCACTCCAATGGGCTGCCGGCTCTACCCCTATTTTCCGTTCGCTAACTGGGCTCCGCGGCGTGTCTCAGGAATAACTAAGATCTCCTCTGTGTGGAAGCATCCTGCTCCAAAGGAGACTCGAATCCATCGTCATTAAATAATCATGCTTCCCACGCCTTTAACTCTTGAGCACCTAGTAATGCGGGCGGCTGAATTTTAGAGTAGCCGTATGAAAGTGTACCTCACAGGTCATTGAGCATGTAATGTAAGCGAAGTCTTAAATACCTTGGCCTTTTAAAAAACGGAATAACATATTTTAAATACGCTCAGGTAAATGTATTTATGGACAGCTGCGGTAATATCTCAAAAATACTTCAACGCGTTTCTGAAGGCCCTCGGAATTACCCGATTATAAGTGGGATGTTTTTATGTTAAAAACCATTGCGGATCCAAATTACTTACCGAATGGAAAATACATTTTCAACGGGATAATCTACTAAACCACAGATCCGGAGAGTATTTAAACTAGACGGCTCTATTCAACGCCGACTCTTTTGTCGTTCGCACGTCACCCTTGTCTGTTACATAACGTACAACACCAACAAATTTCTCCGTAATTTGTTGATTTAAAATCAAGGCCCAACCTATGTGGTTAGCTTGCTTTTAAGTCTCGTTTGCAAACAGACCCTGCTGGCCTGCCCAACTTATCAGTTGTTGTGGAGTGTATATAAATAGCCTCCTCAATTTTCAAATTTTTAGAAAGGTTCAGCAGCAGCACGGCTCCCGTATTCTGAGAAGTTTCAGACACAGAGGTAGGTTTCTTTAGTGCATCCAAGGCCCATCAGCTGCGGGTAAAGACTCGTTTCTCTCAACAATGTCTCTCTGGGAGAATATTAGCGCTTTGGCACAGCAGACAGAATTCCATGAAACTTTTATATAATATAATCTCCGGTCGTCCCTTAACTCCAGGGAAACACTAAAAAAATAACATGGTTTTACTGACATGTAGGTTTGTTTTTTTTTCACCTGGTATCTAAAAAGGGAAGTTTCACTCTTTTTCAACTGTGTTCATTTTCTTTATTAAGATTTAATAGGGGATTATTATTCGTCACGGCGAATACCTAATCGAAAATACCTAGCAATACGTCCATCAACAAATTAAGTCGATGTTCGTAGAGATGGCCTAATGACTGGATGGGACCCCGAAAACCCGCATTTTGTTCGAAATTCTGTCTGTGTAATTTCAGTTCACGGCATTCTTCGTGTACTGTTGTGTTTTTCCAAAATGGATACAAATGTGCGAGAAACAACAGCAAAAGTAATAATGTTGTTTTTCGGACATACACGTGAGAGCGAGAGAGGCAGCGTTTGTGGACCTGACAGCACGTCTTTATTTCGTAGCCACTTGTTTTAGGTCTAATAACTCAACCGTTTGATCAGGATTTACGGAGCCGCTTCATTGCGCTTCATTATACAATGTTCCTAATTATTTGGTCATGTTTTAATTATTGTCGAATATGCATGTATTTTCTCGTCTCCAGGCATGCTCAGGAGAGATCACATTATGCATATTTGTTGTTTTTTTTCATCCGCTGTTACTGAAACCAGAAGAAGCAAACGGTACAAAGATGTTCCCTTGTTCACCTTGTCAACATCGATTTGATCTCTGCTCCCTCTCACCTTCATTCCTACATTGACGTTTAGCGGCTTTTTGTCTTCCACAACCATGACTATTTATTACCGCTGCAGCTCGCAACAGAGCGAAAAATAAAAATAACTCCAGCTCCGTCAAACAGACTCCGCGCCCCATTCCTCACGTTTTATGTATCCTATGTAGCTGCCCTGAATGTATGCCCTCTGACGAGTGACATGTAGGGTTTATACATTAACCTCGTTGATAAATATTGTATTGTCCGGATTTAAAACTTTTAATGTTGTGGGTGTGACCTGACCGTCAGTTGTGCATGGTCGACAGAGAGGGAGGGAAGTCGACTTGGAGGCTGGTGGAGGAGAGGGGGGGGGGGGGGGGGTACCCCGGAAAAAAAATAAAATACCAAGAAGCCGGGACCCTTCGCAACCATGGCTTGCGTTATCTAACCCTACCGCCGCTAAGCTAAACCGAGCAACGGTGCTGCAGTGCTTGTGTTTGCGAGAGAGGAGAAAGCCGTAGTAATGTAACAGAGAGACGATTCTCCAAGGCCCCAGAGCTGCACTCAAGACTCCGGGTTCATTAAAATTTTATGCACAGCGCTTGGCCAAGGTCTATTTATGAAAATGCGCTTTCCGCTTCATGGAAAACACAAGTCCGAAAAAGAACCACGGGGAGGAATGTCAATTTAAGTGTGTAATTATATATACCTACATATTTGTGCCGTTTCCCTTCTAAATACGTGGTTACAAAATAAAGTCACAAGTGCCCTGTGCAAAGTCTTGCTTTTTATTTGACAGCTACATTCTTTTTCCCCTTCCCAAGCTAATGAATAATGTATACGGTTTTAGAAAGAAATATGCAGATTGCTAAATGTACACCAGTAAATTTACGTGTGTTTATAGACTATGTTGATTCCTCTTCTTCCCTATTGCGCAACTTATTCCGTATTTTGGACAATCAGTACATAACCAAAAATACATAATTTTATTAGCACAAAATTGTGCTGGGCGTATGTGTATATGATACAGCCCGCCACGCGTTTCTGCATTATAAATGAACTACATATCTAAACAAAGCAGCGGTGAATACTGCTTTGGGTCTGTAGACGAGCAGAAGTTTGGAGCTTGCTTTAATAACATTCATCAGTATGTTGTTATGCGTGTTTAGAAGTCGTGCGTGCCCGTCATACGTTTGTGAGAGCCAATTCGTCCAAGCACACTTTTGACATTAGCTTCTGCCGGTCTAAGCGGAAAGAATCTGATTTGCGTAACAGTCTCTCGTTTGGATGCCACAGGAAAACAAAAAAGATAATAATGCCTTTCGCGTGTAAATTATTTAAATCAAACAATTAACGAAGACTGCCGTGGGAGTTTGCCCTTATTCACGCATCCACGATTCCCCATTCCGCCCAGAACGGCTCTGAGTTAAACAGCAGCCAAAGCAGTTTCCGTCCCAATACAGATTTGTAGATTTCGAGCGGAACAATACACTGCATATGTATATTTTTATGTAAAGCAACGTAAACGAATTAGCCCGTGCTTGTAAACAACATTTGGAGGCAAATACTAAATAGGATTTGGACGTCTTCGCGGCAGATTAAGGTTAACTAGGAAAATAATTATCAGGCCTACATGATTCCTTGATCATAGGAATTTGGACTTTACTGTGAATTGCAGCGAATGGAATACTGTAGTTCCCGTTATATTTTAGACTTTGGGTCGTAACTGAAGTCATTCATGAATAAGAAATTCTATATGAAGCCGTGAGCGTCATGTGGGTTTGGCAGTTGAATCAGATAGAAAGCTCAAAACTTTTGTCTTAAGGCAGAAATGAGTAACATAAGAATTAAACTAAATAAATGAATAAATCTGTGTATGCAAAATCAGATCCTTTGATAGCGATCCCTCTGTAGCATCAAACGTTATGACTAATGGAAGACCATGAAGTTAGACATTTCACAGGCCCTTTTGATGACTGAATAATGCAGTTGAAATGGTCATGAGCTCTCAATGAATTCATGAGACATAACGCGATTAGAAGCTATGATGTAGCAGTCCTGGCAACAGCAGTTTTACTATCTCTCAGCTATTTAAGGATCATTTTAATTATGATGATGGTGGTGACGATTGTTATTATTATTGTTATTATTATTATTAGTAGTAGTAGTAATATTAGTAGTAGTATAGGGCTAGCAGTAGTACTACCAGTACTAGTATTGTTGACTTTTGGTTCGTAAGAAATGACATCCCGAAAAGCACTGAATATAACGGGGTTAATGCCTTCCAAATTTGCGTCTCTAATGGATGCATTGAGCTACTAACCTCCGAGGGGAAGGGACTCAGGCTCGTGTTGTACAACACGGACAGTCCATTCTGCGAGAGGATATCCCCCTTCTTAACAAACACATACAAAAATCAATAGTATCATAACAGCTGATATTCATTATTCATTAATAACGAGTTTTACAGGCCAAAACCACCTGCTGAACACGAGGGAGAACCGAGAACCCATGACATTCACTGGACTGTCAAGCTCTGTCATCATCTGCCAGTTCATCGCTCTCTTGCCCGGTCCGCGCGCTGCTACAGGGTGTACCGGAAGGTCCTCCACAGAACATACAGGCCGCGATATTAGGCACAAATACATGAACCAAGCAGCAAGCAATAAAAAAATCTTTCTGGAAGTCTATGTATTGTAGGCACTTGCATGAATACGTTACTAAAACCGATAATCGCAACAATGTCGATTAGATGTAATAAATGTATTAACAGTTTAATTAGGCCTGTGCGCGCCACATACCGTCCGAAGAAGTGATATTTCCTAAAGCATTAAATCCAACATTCGTGGAGTGAACTTCAAAATATTCCAAATCAGAAATAAATTATTTTCATTTTCAAATGTGCCATCAAATTGTGGCGAACTGGGAGACGGCTGTAACAGGACCTATCGCAAAATTGAGCTGGCTTATAGTCAATATATGGAGGAGAAAGTGCACATGTACCAATGACAAAAAAGTGTATGTACCTTGAATTAAATGGCGTGCATTTTAACATATATGTTTTAGACTGTATTCTTCATTTGTGGTTAGTATCACGTATTGACTGTACTATATATTTATTTATATATTTTTTGCTTTATAAAGAACCTGAGTGGACTTGGGGATCAATAGTTTCCTTTTAAGTGTGTTTTCCCGAGTTAGATCTGAAAATATCGCACAGAGTTACATCACTCTAAAACATGTTAATTTCCCGCTGCTTAAGATATCGCTAATTAGACCTAGTTTTGCTTTCAGAATGAAAAGGACCGCCCTATATAGCAATCTGCGTATATTCTAGGCTCCTGCTCTGCGGAGTTCTTAAATCACATGGCAAAGTGTCTTTATAAACCATGTCAAATATTATAAACCCAAAAAGTATTTTTACAAAATACGTAACAGTTGACCACTTAGTTAAGTGCACTGTATATTTTGTTTTTCACGTATAATGAAATTTATAATGCATAATGAGTCTCTCCAGAATGACCTTTGTTGAATATGCTTCTTTCGACCAAATGGCGCAAGGACTAATGCTGTAAAATGTTGCTTCCAAGGTACAAGCAGAATCAGCAATGGAGACACCGTCTTCTTAAAATACTTATTTAAACAGTTATTTTTGCCAAAATCGAGAAAATAACTGAACTAAATGATCAGATCAGCTGTCCAAATTCATCAATAATTCCAAATAAATTGTTAATCAGTTAGCTTTGTACAGTTTTCCCTTGAGTGCAGCTTGTCGGGCCGGGCATTGCCGAGCCTGTAATAAACAAAAGGTAATAAATATGTATTTTTAAAAAAATCATGATCGCATGCTAACACTGACACATCAACAAAAATGAAGTGCAGTTAAACTGAACACCGACAGTGAAGAAAAGTAATATGCAAATATGGTTTAGCCGTATGTTTGGATAGTCTAATTGATGCTGGAATCTTCCCTGGGAAAGTACTGGGACAACATTTGGAAATAATTATATGCTAAACCCATATTATTATTATTATTATTATTATTAGATCGTTGTTGTTGTTAATAGTGCTATGTTCTTAAATTATGGTATAGTCTTACTAGGTGTTTGTTTTTATCAAAACAAAAACTGAAACAAACAGCAAACAGGCGAATGCATTAATGAACACTGAAAACCAGAACAGTAAGGCAGCAATATGAAAATGTAATAAAAATATTCCTCCTGTAAATCTTTAACCATGATTACATGTTCACATGTAGCCAGGCAGTAAACTTACATCAAATACCAGACAGCCAGTCAACATCAATAGGAAGAGGATATTTGGTGAAGTATTTTTGATTTAGGGTATTAAATATTTTGTCAGCTGCATGACTGTGTAGTCATGCAATATTTGGATTCATCGATTTCAAATTCTACCCCATTCTCCTTCCCCCGCCCCATGTATAGAGTCATTGTGACCCGGCAGAATTTCAAATTACCTTAGACCAGGATGATGATCGTTCATTTGTCACAAAAATAATAGGAGCAAATGAGGTAAAACGTGCATGGTTTATTTGAGATTCTGTCGCTTACACAGACACATTTTAAGCACACCTTCACAAATGAAATCGACAAGAACTCTTCCGAATAAATTAAGTTCAAATAAATAAGTAAAAAAATAAAATCATTAATAAAGTTAACCAACAATTCCTCATTTTTCGATATCTACAAAGTGCACTGAATTTATCGGGAACACAATATAAACACGTTTGTGACTGAGATGATTGCATACATTACCAATAATAATATTAATAATAATCATAATAATAATGAAACGATGTGGTAACACAAAGACGTATTTCGGTAGATTTCAGTGTGAACGAAATGGAATTCTTACAATGTCATAATTCTAAATGATTTGATTGTCAAAGCATCGTTATAGTGAAATTAGTTGAGACATACGACATGTTTACACATCTGTGTTATCTAATTAATTTATAAGTTAGTGTCAAATAAAAATGAATAAACCTATTTATTTGTTCTCTAATTCGCAAAATTACCATGAATGTGCCAAGACTACAATAATGAGGTAGACACAGAGTACTGTGTATGTCTATGTGTACGTGCGTTTAAGTGTGTGTATGCTTTCTTATTGCAATGCAATGGGTTTCTTTAAAACTATAACGCACAGATAACGCCCTAAGAGTAAACCATGCAATGGATTACAATAACACCCTTGTATTATCGAGGGCAAATCGCTTCTTCTGACACACTTAAAATAACATTAATAAGCCTCAATTATTTTCTGCAAACAACAACAATCAATTTAAAAAAGGAACAAAGTCGATGCGCTCTTCACACACATGGTGCAATGTATTCACAAATATTTACACGAATAAATATAAAAGAGTTCTTTTTGACGGAAGAGAATAATAACAATTATTCGATTTTCTCTGCGTTTTGTACACTGCGATGAGTAAATGGTAGTTTTCTCTTCTCAATGGAGAATATGATGATATCATCTCCCATTTCAACTTATCTTTGTCATTATAAATATTTGTTTTTGTTTTTATAACAAAAGTTATATGTATTATATTCTGGGATATTAGTTTCAAGTCCTCATCCCGTGTCAAAATAACAGAACGTATCTTCATAGCCTTGATGATCCATCTCGGCTTGTTACGTTTTGTTGTGTGATTTGTCTTTTAAAATAAGCATCTGTGGTCTTTGCTTTGGCCTAATGCGTTGCTGAAAACTTCATTCTCTTCTGCTTTTGCCTTTGATTGCAAAACCACACCCGCACGACGTTCTTTTTCAGGTCCAGCTTTTCGGCTATTGCCGCTATCTTCTCCGAGGATGGTCTTGGCTGTACAGCGAAGTAAGCTTCCAACGACCGCTTCTCCGGCGCCGCGATGGAGGTGCGTTTTCTCTTTTTGTCGCCACCGTTAAAAATCTCCGGCTTGGTCATTTTCTCTCTTTGAGCTCTCTCGGCCTCTTCCAGCCACGCTTCAAGTATAGGCTTGAGGGCGACCATGTTGTTGTGTGACAGGGTTAGGGACTCAAACCGGCAAATAGTGCTTTGGCTGAGGCAACCGACTCCAGGAATTTTCAGATTCGCCAAAGCCGAACCCACGTCAGCCTGCGTGACCCCGAGCTTAATTCGCCTCTGCTTGAACCGCTCGGCAAAGGACTCCAGCTCTCGCGGGTCGGGCTCCGAGTCCCCCCCTCCGCCCAGCGAAGTGTGAGACCCCAGACTGTGCGGGTGCATGTTCATGGTTTGCGGGTGATGATGCTGCATGTGGCTGATGGCAGACATGTGGGAGTGTGGGTGGGAGGCGGTGGAGCACACGTCTGACCCAGGCATGCCTCCCAGAGACATGCCCGGGGTAAGGTGGTCCAGCAGGTCACCCTCCAGGCCCTGTGACGGTTGGTGGTGGTGATGATGATGCGAAGTGAGCACGGAAGGGTGATGAAGGTGCGCCGACGAAGACGTGGGGGTGCAGGTCATGCTGGTCATTGTGGTCATGGTATGGTATGTAGCATCTGGTTTGAAAGGGTGGCTTTTCTGAGCGACAATGTCCACCGCCGCCAGTGCCTCCGCTCTCTGCAGTAAAGTCTCATCGAAACCAGCAAAGATGTTTCCCTGTAGCTATGACAGAAGAGACAGAAACAAGTCGATTAATGGTGATGCCACGGTTAATACGGGAATTGCCCAAAATAGGTGAACGTTTAACAGAATGCAAGTTTTAAAAACGCAACGCCAGAGCGTTGACTTATGTAGGCTAGTGTTTTTTTTTTTTGTGGAAGGAGAAAAGAGGATGGAATTTTCCATAAACACATACGCAAAATACAGATATCACACAGGTAAAACGATTATGGCATCATGTACACATATGGTCTAGCCCTAGAGGGTTTATTTATTTCAAAACTCATTTTGAAAAACACATGTAAACGTCTAGTATACGGCAGCCCACCTTGACCATTTATTCAGACAACCCAACATCCTGCTTTTTAAAATACGTCACCCGAACATTTAAAGAAAACGCACGTAAAATGACAGCGTATGGATGGAAATGAGAATTGTTCTTTCGCGTCGAAAAATCTGGATAGCACAATTTTGGTGACATGAAGCTTGGACCACTCTGTCCTGCACATGACTCTTGAGTCCACGCGCCTGCACATTACTTTCCAACCATCCAAATAATTTTTCTTTCAACTTACCGAAGGTGTAGGTAAGCATGCCCTCCGGATGGCCTCTGAGCTGGAGTGGAGAGGTGAGTATTTCGGCTCGTGCAGAATCGGGTGCATACTGAAAGGCTGCTTGCTATTCATGGACATCATAATTGCAAAAAAAGAGGGGACAAAAAAAATCAAAAAAAGCCCGTTTCCGTCTTCCTTGTGTTTTTTTTTTTTTTTTTGTTCTGTGTGTGTGCTTTTCTTTTAATCCCTGAACAGTACGTATCCCTAATTCGTCAACTGAAACTACTAAAAACTAACTAAAGCTCCTGTCCAGCTAGTCTGGCAGTCCAGCTGTTGTCGTCGACCGCTGCTGGGCGCGTGTTCTGTTGTCAGTGGTACAAGAGTTGCCCTCGCAGGCACCTATAATATAGCACATACCCGCTGGCCCCGCCCTTTCACCCGCCCTTTAATGTTATTGGAAAGTGTATGTGTAAGCACGCCCCTGATACACGGGATTCCACCCCTTTGTTCCTGCTCTAAGACCACAGCGAAGCATCTCCCGCCCCGGGGAGACTGTCTTTAAAGATACCACGCCTACTTGGACGATTTCATTGGAGTGGTCATGTTGACGTGTCGGGTTTGATTGGCTGAACTCTGGCTCCACACCACGCCCAGCACGCTGTCGCAGGTACACGTTGTTGGTATCCTCAGTTTTTTGTTCAGGCCTTTTTTGGTGGTGCTGGGTGTATTTATTTATACATATTTATCAATGGGAATTACTGTGCCAGGAATTACTCATACATTCTGATTCAAGTTGTCGACAGGAAATTGCAACAAAGCAAGCAGATATGTACACATTCTGTGGTACGGGGGCTAGCTTTTAGTAAAGTTCCTGTCCACCACCATCATGTTGTGTTAATAACTGGACCATATTTGTGTGTGTCCACTTGTCAAGAGTAATTTATCTAGTTGACTTTTTTTTATTTGATTGTTGGGTAAATGGTGGTCATTGTCATAATTTTTGGTGATGCGTGTTGCAATGTAAAATAACCAAAATAAAAACTACAACAACTGCTATTACTACTACTAATTATAACAACAACAACAATAATAATGATAATAATAATGATAGTAATAATAATAATCCACTGTGGACACCTTTTTGAAAATAATGTAAGCATTTTGTAGGCAAGTGTTTATTTTCAGCCATAACCCATAGCTTAACCCTGATGTACATCAGCATAATTTTGTTCCATTGAATTCAAAATAATTCTGACTTCACTGAATTCAAAATAATTCTGATTATGCTATTCATTCCACTAGGGGCAGAATTAATTTCTCGCATGTTTTATTTCAATTTTGCTTAGAACAAAACAAATGAAAAACATTGTTTAATAACCAAAAGGGCATACTTGCTTAAATGCCTTAAAGTGGTATGACTAAAATCTTTCCTTATTAATTTAACAGCAATACAAATACTGTTCAGCTCAATTTCAGTATAACATGGAGCGGTGTGATAACTCAGAAATCTAAAAACACATGTTCAGTCATTTTGAAGACCCTTCCAGATATTTTCTCTGTGTTTAGTAACATTATTATATCATTTGACCAGCTCTGTGGTCAATTTCCATATTAATGTTACTAAACACAGAGAAAATATTCATTGTTGGGTAGGCCTAGCTATTTAAAACATGAATTAATTATTGCCGGCTTACTTTGTGGTATTTACCACAGTATAGATTCACAATTAAAGAATGGGCTTGGAAGGGTTGATAGGCTTATGAACAATGAAATATTCATTGTGGAACCACAGGTCAACGGAGCAAGTGTTGTCGAAGCTTTTTTCCAACATTGAATATAATTACAGCCACGCATGAGCGATCCAATAGAGCGCAGTCTGGGCTGCGGCGTGTGTCACGGGTGCTGCGTTCGCACGGGCCCCCGGACCCTTCGTGTGACGGCCCCCATAAAGTGTGCAGGCAGGCTGTTTGGCGGTGCCAGCCGGGAAAGGCTAGTGGGCCGGGCCGGCCCTTGTCCCCCGGCGTGTATATTTAGCCGGCGGCTGCCATCGCTCTAATTGGACCTGAAACCCCAGACCTGCACAAAAGAGACGGCCACAATGGGACGGGGAGTCTCTGTGACACCGCGGCTGAAACTGGAGGAGCGTACGCGGGCCGCCGCCATTGTCCCCCGCGCCCCGGTCCTCGGCGGGGACCGCGGTGCCCGCTCATCAATTATACATCGCCTCCGCCGTCCTCCCCCTGGGGGGGGAGGGGGGGGGGGGGGGGGGGGAGTGGGTAGGGGCAGTGACCGGGGGCTCCAACTGCTTGAGGGTGGACGGACAGACAGACAGACGGACGGAGGAATAGGCAGGAAGGAGGAGGTGCTGAGTGCGCAAAGATAAGTTAGGTAGGAGTGAAGGAGAGAGAGCTAGGAGGGTGTAGAGAGAGGTGTAGGCACAAGCACCACCTGAGGCAGGTGTTTCATTCAGTCAGACAGTCAGTCCACTCACTCATGCCCTTTGTACTCTCACTCAATTACGTGTGAAATCAATCCAGCCTCTCCAGCACGTCCCTCCTCCACGGCCACTCTTTAGCAGTTTGGACGTGTGGATCTCCTCTTATCATCTTGACGGGTAGCGTCGGCGAGGATTCCCGTGGAATCGCTCGATTATCAGATAACGGAGCTCTTTCTATCAATTAATATTAACGTGGGGTTTGGGAATTCTTTGTACAAATGAGAGTTGGGGCGGTTCTGAAAGCTCGTCCCTGTCCACTGATAGAGATGACGGACTGGATTTCAGGTGCAGCAAGGGGAGAACCTCTCTATAGGTAGAGGGCAAGGCAGCCACATGGTAGGGCCATTCAAGAGTAAGGTAAGAGAGGAAGGGTGTCCGCTTTCTTTCTCTCTGGTCTCAGAGCTCTGTGAACCCAGTACTGTTCTTTGCCTTCCTGCTTCTGGAAGCTTTCTTTGATCGACGCTGACATTCTTAACCAGCGTCCACTTACCATCTTCATGTCGGTCCTGTTGCCATCTTCCTTGTTACCCTCTACCATCTTCCTGTCGGTCCTGTTCTTCCTCTCCTTAGTGAGTAAGCAGGACTTTGCCTTCCCGCTTCCTGTGGCTTTCTTTGAGCAGCGTTCACTTTCTTAACCAGCGTCCCCTCACCATTTTCCTGTCGAGTCCCATCGCGCTTGCCCCTGGTGTTGGCAGACTTGGTGGAGTTACGTAATGAGCCGGCTCGTTTCTCTCAATTTAGGCCCCTGTTTAATTCCCTTTGACAGCGGAACTGAGGCCCACCTTTTTCCTGCTGCATTGAGGAGCCCGCCTGCTCAGAGAGACACCGCGTGCAGCGGCCATCCCCAGCGCTAACGCGGGGATGCACTTCAGAGAGGCTCTCAGAAACTCTGCCAAGACATCGCCATGGGTGGAATTCACATTTCTGCTACGTTAGGCAAATGGACAAACTACAAAAAAAGCACACGCGCGTGCAGACACATACACACGCGCGCGCACACACACACACACTGTCCTCTCTTCTTTATCTTCCGTTTCCTGCCTTTTCATACTCGGGCCCCCTTTTCTCCCTCTTCGGGTGATTGATAAATTATGGATGGGGTGTAAAATCTAACGTTGTAGATTGCGACCGTTCACCAAATCGCTTGCTTCACACTGCAGGGCTGCTGAGGGGAAAGGGTGTCTAACTGCACACTTTAATGTAATTGCCTGTAGGGTTGCTAGTAAATATTTCATCGACTGCCAGCGCAAATTAAAGATACAAAGCTGGAAAGGGGCTATTCCTCTACCCATATCTGAGGGAGGTATTCTGTGTACTTGACCCACCACGGCAGGTACTAAGATGTTACAGCACCACTCTGTCAGGTCCAGTCTCTGGGGGCAGGTTGTAAAGGGGGGGGGGGGGACTGATGACAGGGATGGAGGGTGGAGTGGGGTGGGTTTGGGACTGAGACAAGGTGCAGACAGGACATACTAGAGGTGGGGGGCCAATGTGGGGGGGGGGGGGGGGGGGGCGTAGCGAGAGGAGGGGTACTGCAGAATGAGGTGTGCCACTGGGGTGCACAGATACTTCGAAATGGTTTTTGTGTTTTTTGGCAGCATCCGCCAAGCCTTAAATGGTTCTGCCCTTAAATGACTGCGAAGGGAAGGAGGGCGCTGCCCCCCCCCCCGACCTCCTGTGGGACAGGGAGCTGAAGTGGAGCAGCACACTGCAGGAAAAGAGTCATCATCACCTGGCAGGTAAATTAAATGAACAGTGCTTGACACTGGATTCCTAAACATATCCAAGCACAATGTACGAGTGATGGGAGGGGGGTGGTTTTTTCTGTTGGTTTGGGGAACCCAGAGTGTTTTACGGGCCTCATCCCAATGGAGGTATCTACCCTGTCCAATTAATAAGACAGAAAATGAAAGGTGTTTGGAACACTGATTCCTCACCCCAGAAGACACTGGGTTCAAATTCCAAGTGAAGCACTGGCCAAAATTCTTTGATCACTCCTGTTGCACTCTAGCCGTAGATATGGGTTAAAGATTGCGATAGGATGTGCAACAATAAGCATTGTGTATCTGTGAAGATTATAAATAATGAAATGTTTTAATGCTCTGTGAATGGTAGCCATAGTCTGAAGAGATTAGATGTTTCCTGGTCCATTCTGAAACCTGCTCTTCTATGATTTCTTTTTCATATGCGCTGCCAAGAGCAGTTCTTTAGCCTAAGCTGAATTACTCATTGTTTTGTGTTTGTGTGCGTGTTTGTGTTTGTGTGGTTGCGTTGGTGAAGCAGCAGTGATCACAAGTTTTGTGATCTCTCCCTCTCCCTCTCTCTTATTCTCTCTCTTTTTCTATTCCTCCCTCTCACTCCCTCTCTCTCTCTCTCTCTCTCTCTCTCTCTCTCTCTCATTTACCTGCCTGCTCCTTGTGTACGGTGGATTGGCTCTGCTCACTCTGAAAAAGCACGGATCAATAGATTAACTGAGTGCTCATTAATTATGCATCTGAGCCCTACAGCAGTTGGACATAAAGAGAATGTGCTCTTGAATTGACGTGTAAAAGCTTTAAAGTACAGGGCTGTTTACTTGTTTCAAAGCACGCGGGGTGTGGAGCCGTGCCCCCACGTCCTGAACGCATCGCAGCCACAAGCAAAATTTGGGTCCAGGGAGAGATGGAGGCAAGATGCGGTGGGTGGGCAGTGGAGGGAGGGAGGGCAGTGAGGTGGGGGGGGAAGGTTATGGTGGCTACCAATCAGCTCATTCAAACAATCCACCAATGAGAAACCATCAACAACTGCAACCAGCTTATAGACCCAAATTAAACCCCCCCCCCCCCCCCTTCACACACATACACAACACACGCACACAAAACACACAAATGTACACACAAACAGAGCACAGGACCAGGAGTTGGAAACCTTCACTCACATGACCCTATCCTCAGTGGTGCAGTGGTGAAAATTACATGGGTAAACTATGAGGAGGTTGGTGCAGGCCAAGAGCATTTTGCAGTAATATTGCTATTACCATCAATATTCTACCTAATTTAATTAATGCTAAAATTATTCATATATTATTAATAATTATAATTATTATATAAACCTACATCATCATCGGGTGGTTAATGATTGACTTGTGTGATGTGCTGGTGGTATGTCATCAGACATCTTCCTTAGTCAAAAGTTTTCAGTTTGCTCTCCAATCTGTAAAAAAGACATCTGAGGAAATTATTTTTGTCCTTGCAATTTGCAAAGCATAAACTTTTTTTAACAGAAGCTGTCCCTTACGAGATTCACAGTCCATGTCACCACCTGAATGCTCTGTGAAGCAAAGATTTTGCAAGAGGGATTGGAATGAAGAGATTAATTTAAATGACGTTCAGATGAAAGCAGAATTCCAGATTCTGGAATGGTTTGATTGAATATTCTGAGCAGCTTTCGATCAGAGAAAGCTGATTAGCAACAGATCTACATCCCCTAGGCAACAGCCAGTGTTTCAGTTTTCCATCTACTGCAGCAAAACAGGAACAATATATTTATTTAGCTATCAAGCTATATCTGTGATTTGCAGCTAAAATCTACAGTCACCAAAGATGGCAAAAAGCAAAGAACCACACAGAAATTGCTTCCATGTGCGGGAAAAAAAAAATTAAATTACAGCCCATTATCTTTTTCATTCAAAGTATTTCTTGGGAATGGATTTATTGAATTAGGTAGATGGCTAGCTTTATGGGCAGAGCATTTAAAAAATATTTAATTTATACCGATATGTAACTATATACCAAGCATGTACCATGCCACAAAAAAAAAATGAAGACACTGTTTCTCATAGTAGCTTAGAATGGTGCGAAGGACATCAGGCACTTACAGTAAGCAGCCATTTTCAAGTCAGCACACTACATGGAGTTGGCTAGTTATTTGTAAAATGAATGAGTGGGTTTGATGTATCTAAGTAAGGATATGAAGAGATGGGTAGAGCATATATCCTGGCTTGATCATGGGGACACTTGAACATGGGGACACTAGACAGTCTGTCTACATGTGTTGGCTGCTAATGCTAAGAGTTAATATAGATCAAACACTTACTGCGACCTTATGTTGACCAATGAGCATACCCATACAGCCAGCTTCTGGACATGGTTAGAAAAACTCCTTAGAAACACAGTATATTTTGGACATTTAATCTCTTTTACCAAGGATGCGTTCCCTTCTTGTTGATCGATAATTTTATTGGGGAAAGACAGTAAGTAAATGCTTACACACTGACAAAAACTATGTGGGATTGGTGAGATTGGATGGGCAGGGCTGTTGCATGGCCATTTAGGCGGAACAACATCTCTGCCCATCCAGTCAACAATTAAATAATTCAGGTGCCCAACAGGCCTCCTAAGACCAGGTGAGATATGAACCAGCCTGGGCTGGTGCTTCAAACCTGTTAAAGTGAGCTCAAGCTGATTGGTTTTTCAGAGCTATGATGTCATATCGATTATGCTTGAATTTCATCAGCCAGGTAGTTTGCTCTCCAATGCGGTCGCTGCCTCCGCTGTTACTGAATTGAGTGTCTCTCCCTTGCTGAAATGGGCTGCTAGGCTACAGCATCGAGTCCCTGCAGACACCTACATTTAGCAAGCGTCTTTTGGCCAGCTCACCAATGTGACATCATCCTTCCAGAATGAGCAGTCAGCATCAGTTCCGTGTAACAGGTGTCAGGGAATAACCTGGACTAGGGTAATACCTCAACCAGGCATGATACTGAACACGGTAATGGTTGGGTAGTGCTCTGGTTTCTAATTCTACGTGCTGCAAATGACCAGAACTGAATACCTCAAAGAGACCTGCAGGGTCAGGGACAAAACTATGGAGGCTGGGCCCGAATGAGGTCCACCTAGCGAACATGTGTTTTTATTCCAGTATTGCAACTTTGATACCGACATGTTTTTTGATTAGGATAATGATGAGGAGAAAGACCGTGAATGTCCAGACATGTAAATGTACCCACTGCAATACTAAAATATTGATATACACAAGTGTGGTGATTAGGATGATGATGATGATGGTGATGATGATGATGACGATGATTATGATGGTGATGATGCATACCCAGTCTTAGTGCTGGGGTCCGGTGGGGCATTCTGAACACAGACAGGGTCTTTGGTAGGGACGTAAAGTTTCATAAAGGTCCTCAAGAATTGTCCTCGGCAGTTACTTTTCCTTTCTTTATCTCTTCTACTCCGTGTCCCCCCACTTTTCCCTTGTTCTGCATCTTCTTAAGTTGAAACAAAGAGGCAAAGTAATCCAGGCAGGCATCAAAAAAATCAAAAAAAAAGCCTGACACTTTTCAACTGTGGTTTCACATACGCATTTGCATACAAATATGATTAGTTCAACAACTATTTTTTTTGTTGTTCTACGAGAATAGAAAATAATCAAACAAAGGCAGGGAAACAAACACACAAAATGTTGTAAATATTCCAGCAAAAAAAAGAAAGAAAGATTAATGACATGTAAATTTCAATTAAACATGTTTTTGTTTCTGGTGCTCCCGAACAGAGAAAAGAAAGGAAAAAGCCTTTATTGTCATTTTTTTTTTCCAAAGCTATTGAGAATAGGAGCGGGATTGTGTTATTTACGGTCCCAGCTGTTTTGAAGACAACAAGACGACATGGTGAAACAGATGTGTTTGATGACATCTAAATAATTAGCAGCAGCACGAAAAGGAAGAGGAAGATGAAGGAGAAAAAGGGCCTATTTTCCACATATGTTTGTCTCAAATCTTCCCTTTCTTTCTTCCTTATTTATTGAAATATTAATGCATTTGCTACAGGCCATTTGTGTTTATTCATCGGACTCAAATCCGTTGGCGAAATGCGGACTGACGCTCGCCTATTGATTTTCTTCATTGTGGGATGATCACTCTAATTAAGAGGAGCCAGTCGCCACTCTCACTCAAGCTCACAATCCGTGGTTCACAGTCAGGGCCGCCCCTCTCTCTCTCTCGCCCTGGCCTTGTTCCTGCTTCAAGTGGAGCTTGTTGTCTCGGGCCTCGTGTTAACTCTTTGCATCTGAAAGTAAGCAGACCGCATCAAAGGAATGGTTTGTTAATTATTGGTTTGTTTGGAGCCGGTTTGAAAGGATTGAGGAGGAGGTTCCGGGGGCTGGGGGTGTGGGGGGGGGTTGGGGGGTTGAGGGGGTGCACGCCAGCCCGAGTCTAAGAGATGTGGCTAATGAGAGAAAGAATGAGAGAGAGAGGAAAGGATACGTGGACATGCAGAATTATTCTGAGCCCATCGAAACTCATCACGGTGACCAGCCTGTTGCGAGTGTTAATGTACATTCCCCTACACTCTGTCGTATGTCACAAGAGTGAACTGTTCCCTCCATCTTGTTCTTTGCTGTTGTGTCCCTCGTGTGCAATGCATCATGGTCCCGGCGTGGAAGTAGAGAGCACTACACGGGCAGAGAGTTGTGGGATGGAGAGGAGATGGTGATGGTGGGGGTGCTAGAGGGAAATTGGGGAGATTGGAGAGCCAGGGGGGGATTTGGGGGGGGTGGGGAGGGTGGTGCGACTGGGACCCCAGCTGGTGCGGGATGGGGTGCTATTGTGTTTCAGGGCCCCCTCCCACTGCACTAACAGGATTAGGTTTGGAGGGCGCTCGATCAGCGGGCCTTTGGGCTGTTCCTCGGTCCCCTCTGACCAAGGCTTAGGGAAAATGGCTTGTTTCTCTTTGATACAGCAGCCCAAAATCCACAACTGTTCCCCTTGGGGAGCGGAGGAGAATACGAGACCCCTCTCCCCTCCCAACCGAGCCACCGAGAACGAGCGGGAGAGAGGAGGGTATCTCATTCACCTATTCAGAGGCTGGTGAGAGACGTACACCATTGCACGTTTTCCACCGGGAACAGCCATTGAGGTACTCACATTCAATGACAGCGCAGTTGTATGTGTCACAACCACCATGCTAGAGGATGAGAAATTGAGATAGATAATGGATGCATTGGAGATCATTTCAGAATCAATAGTTCGGCATCCATCATATAAAGCGCATCAAGGGTCTGTTGTGTGTGTGTGTGTGTGAGTGTGTGTGTGTGTGTGTGTGTGAGTGTTTGTGTGTGTGTGTGTGAGTGTTTGTGTGTGTGTGTGTGTGTGTGTGTGTGTGTGTGTGTGTGTGTGTGTGTGTGCGGGTGTGTGTGTGTGTGAGTGTGTGTGTGTGTGTGTGTGAGTGTGTGTGTGTGTGGGTGTGTGTGAGTGTGTGTGTGTGTGAGTGTGTGTGTGTGTGTGTGAGTGCGTGTGTGTGTGTGCGCGCGCGCGCTGCAACATGCACTAAACTGCAGTACAGTAGAGCTGCTTGGCACGTTGGCGAAACGTCAGTCTCTGTGCAGCTTTTTTGGGACAGAGGAGCTTTCTCAGAAACAGCTTACTATCTGCAGATGGGAATGCAGTCAGACTGCCCCAGATAGTCATCTTAACGTCTTATTCTTATCTTCCGGCTCATCAAGTCAAGTCAACAAGACCTGGGCACCTGCCTATTATGGCCCTTAATGAATCAAGGAGCGGGAATCAAGGGTTTCTGTCCTTGTCTGACGGCCTCTGTGGGTCTTTCGTGTATCACTCCATGAGTACCAAGTGTGTGTGTGTGTGTGTGTGTGTGTGTGTGTGTGTGTGTGTGTGTGTGTGTGTGTGTGTGTAAACCTGTCCTGTTCGCAGTAGCACCCTCGCATGTGCAGTGTCCATCCTGCCTGTACAACGGGAGCCAGTCCTGAGTGCATGGTGCCAGTGCGCCCAGAGTCTTAGAGCTCGTACCTGGCAGTGCAGGGTACAGCAGGCCTGCGCTCTCATTACAGCAACAATGAAATAATTATGAATGCCGCAGCGAGACTTCATCAGAGGAATATCTATTGTATTATTTATTCAGTCCCCTGGTTCAGGGAGGAACACATATAAACTTCCAGCCACTCTCTTTCTCTCCCACACTCCTGGCCGTCTTCAAAGTGGCACATCCCTCGCTCTCACTCTGTCTCGTTTTCTCTCTCTCTCTCTCTCTCTCAGAGGCCTGTGACGGCCCTCCCGGCCCTCTCTCAGGACCGTACCTGTCGACGGCCGCATGGACAACACCTGCACCGAGCCCGAGAGAGATGTGCTTTTTAACAGAGAGGGGGGAAGTCAGCAGGTTCAGTAGGATCAGAGACTTGTGTTGAAGTGGGTGCCACCTCGGGGCCTTGCCCACCTCTGGCTGTTTACGGGAGATGGGGGAGATTACGGCAGGAGGAAGAGCGCTGCAGACGGTAAACCCCTCTATCAGCCCGGGCACAGATGGCAGACCCGCCCAGCGAGCCGTAACAGGTGAGCGCCGCCGTTCTCTCGCGCTTCTTGTCATAAACTGGAAATTTGGGTCGGGGAGGAGCGGTATCGCCCAGATCAGGCTTTCAGCCGGAACACGGGAGTGTGAAAGGTTGTAGCGGTTTCCGTGGAAAATGCTGACTGGTGTCCGCCCAGACCGATCTTGGCGGATTGTTGGTGTTGAAAGTGCTGAACGCGTGTCATAAATAATGTAACGCCTGCTTGGCAACAGTGCAGTCAGTGCTTGGCAACAGTGGAGCGCTGGAGCTCTGGGTGGTTCTTCCATGGAGATTGTGAGGGAAGAGGCGAACAGAGTGGGTGGAGTCCCACAGGTGTCCCATCCCCCTTTTTTCGGGCTGCTCTTATGATCCAGGCATGAGAAGGTGCATCCCAACAAGAAGAAATACATTTATTTTTTCCACAGCAACAGGGCCTCCTTTTAGAATCATGGTTAAAACGCGCCACACATATTCAGAGCATCAACTAGAGGAGGGAGTCTGAATTTATGAAGGGTCCATTTGTATCTTTTGTTAGGAAGCGCAGAGGAGCCTGGTGCATTTTCCCTCTCTGTAGATTTTCATGCAAGCTTGTGTCACTCATGAAACATTAAACCAAGAATGTCACCCACTGCCTCTCTTAGGTTTAACACCAGACTGTGCAAACTCATCTCATCCTCCTGAATATTCCCAAAAGTTTAACACACTGGGTGCCTGTTTTGTGGTCTGTGCGGTGGGAGACTTCGCTCCTACACCCCGTGCCCCCTAGGTCAAAAAGTGGAGGGCTGGCGGTCGATGCAGGCAGCACACATTGAAGTTTCAGTCCGGCAAGCCAAGGTACGCCATACTGTTAAAGATTAATAACTTACCACCTCCCCTGATTTGTACATGTGAATTATTAAACATCACCTCATTATTAATTATTTAATAATCAGATTTTGTTCTTTTTGCTGTCCCTTCTCTTTTATTTTTGGTTTCTCCCTGGCCTCGTGCACATCTTCCTCTCTCCCAAGTGCACCAGGGGTTAATGAAACTGCTGGAATTCTTTTCACTCATTTTCAATATTTAAAACTAAACTAAACTAAAAAAATAAGGAAGTTTTTTTTTATTGCAGCATGGCAGGCATACCATTTGCAAAGAATTGCACAATGAGGCATTATTTCGGTGATGTGTAGGTGCTATGAGTGACTACATTAATGAAATATGAAAAAAATGCACTCCAAAAAAAACCTCTTCTTGAGGTCTAAGATCAGAAAAGATAATCACCACCACCATACTGACAGTTTTATTTTCATATAGCAAGGTTAACCCAGATTATATTTTAGTTTATGGAGACTCAAAGATGATTTAAAAAACTTAGATTGGACCCCAGGACCAATTCTTTTTTTCGCATATTACAGTTGCAAGGTCTCAGTTCAAAGCCTATTTGAGTACAACAGCAGAAAAAAGATTCTATAAGATATACTCCATCCCTCCAAGCCAGGGCATATCACTATCTGGGAGGCAATCAGCCAAAGAAATATATGGGAAAAATATATATTGAATCTGTAAAGATGTTTTCTCAGATGTGTGTCACTGCATATAACACACATATGCAGACATAAGATTAGATACTTAAGGCTAACCCATAAAAGACCCAAACAAAACCAGCAGATCCAATCACACCGTAAAGGTTGGGGCAACGTATTTACGGTTATTTGCCCGTGTGATTCCCAGGAAACGGACTTCTGATTGAGCTTTGGAGAAGGGAGCTTTGGGCACTGCCCCTCCCCTCAGGTCCAACTGTTGTGCGTGGAGTCTTCCCTTATCAGCGTTGCATGTGTATCATGCCTCAGGAAGGCTCATTCATATTATATTGGGTTTTTTTATCTCCTGTGTGATACGTTTATTTAGAGGGTTAAAAGTAAGGAGCTGCAAAAGAGCAGCACATCTCTTTTTCTTTTTTTTTCGGTTCTTATTACAGTGAGCCGAGCGAGCGGAGGAGAGAACAAGAGTGAAAAGTTAAGAGGCAACACCCCTCTCCTCCTGACTCACTCTCTCTCCCCCCCCCGTCCCTCTGCATTAGGAGCCGCCCCGGGGCATGAGGGGAGGAGGGGGGGTGGGGGTCCGTTAAGAGCTGTCATTTAAATAAGTGTTTGTGGAGAGAGAGAATGGGAGCAGGAGGAGGAGGAGGAGCGGGTTGGGGGTGGGAGGGAGGGGGGGGGGGGAGTGGAGGGAGGGTGGGGGTGGGGGGGGGGGCAGGCTCTTTAATGTGCCTCTGATCTCCAGCACCAGTCCACAGCTGGTGCAGCAGCAGGTTCTCCTGCTCCACCATATGTTCCCTGCACTGCTCCAATTATGCTCCCCGGAGCAGGGCCCTTGCAGCAGCCTGCGTGGGGCTGTCGCCGGGGTCGGCTACTGTTACACTGCAGCTCTCACTGCTGTCACCCTGCTCTCTCGCAGGCCCCCCACCCTCGCCCTGCCCCAACCCCCCCACCACCACCACACACTCACACGCCACACACACACACACACACCCCGTCTGTGTCCCTGTTCCCCCGTCTGTCCTCCACTCCCACTCCCCGCGACTCTGTCTGTCCCCGTGTCCACCTCCGCCGTCCCGCCGTCTTCCTGTTCCCTTCTCTGCCTCCCTGCCCCACTTTCTGTGCCCCCCCCCCCCCCCCGTGTCCTCTCTCGCCTCTCCGTCTCCCAGCCCCCCTCTCTGCGTGTTCTCCTTCACTGTCTGCCCCTCTTGCCTGTCCTTCTCCTAGCTTCGACTCCCTGCTTGTACCCACTCTCGCTTCACGCCCCTCTCCTCGTCGCTCCGTCTGTGTTTCTTAGCAAGCCGTTGTCCCCGTTTGTATCTCTCTCATCTTCCCCTCCACCACTCTCCATCCGAAGCTCATTTCCTGCGTCTGTCTCTCTCACGTTCTCCTTGTTTCATGCCCTCCTGTCACTCTCCTCTCTTGTCTCTCTCTCTCTCTGGCTCTCTGATCCTCTCTCCGTGTGCAGATTCAACATCTGTGTCATGTTTCTCCGCACCGGGACACTTAGCTCTCACCCGCTTTTTCTTTATGTATTCGTATGCCACAGAAAGCCAGAGACCAGAGGAGAATGTAAACAGAGGTCACCCTCATACCCCTGGAATTTTATTCGCAGTAGAGCTTGAGGCTGCCCTCAGATACACGCACGTGTGAAACATTGTAATTTCGCCAGTTCAGTCATGGCTACTGTTAGAATTGTTCACCTGTTATTTTTGAATACAATAGAAAATTCTGGAAATTCTCAATTACTACATCTAAAGGGTCTAATCAAAAACTAAAAGTTGGTAACAGGTCATGCAGTCGATAGAATTGAGTATCAAATACCTATCCAGTTGGGACAGCAAAGTAATAATCCAAATAAACTAAAAATATATATTACAGAATTAATTATTTGTTGTATTATATGTGTTTTTGTATTGCATATCATTGTACAGTAATAACATTCATGATTCATTTATCCAGCTGCTGCATTGCGGAAGCAAGTTAATTATCAAGGTCAGCGTAACAATGTTACTGAAACTAAATGACTGGAGCTACACATTTAGGACGGACTATTATTCCACTCACCACAACCAGAATGTAAGTTTACTTTAGCTAGTTAACATTTAGCTATCTGGTTAACTTTAGCTTCATTTGATTTTTTTTCAGTAAAACTAATCCAGAGAGCAATATTAATTACAGTTTCAGAAAGAATTTAGGTTAACCCAAAGACTTTTACTTCAACCTGCCAGCTAGCTTGCACGGATATGTTGGTGGAACCCTAATATCAGCTAGCTTGCTCTGTCACTAAGGGTGAGTGGACTCTTCGGGAAAATGATCAGTGGCCATTTCTTTACAAGCTTGCAAACTGAAAATAGGAAATAATACATCCTTGACACTTATAGTGGAGAACCAGGCAGTGTTGTATTGTAGTCATTTTTGGGTGGTTTCTCTGTGTTCACTGTATTTAATGACATAATTTTCTCAATAATGAAACCAGTGGAGCGCATGAAATCAAACACCACATGGGAAGCAATGGAGGTCATGGCATCAGAGTATTCCATGGTACTTACTGCCCCACACCCACAATGCACTGCAGTTGGTATTGATGTGTTCTCTAAACCATGGATTACATATCATTCTCTTTTTCTCCTTTGTTTTCTGCCATCCTGTTGTTTCTTATGATTACATCTCAGTTGCCAGTTATGATGTAATATTATGAATTGTAATGAAGATGTGATCTGGATCCTATATGTGAACGTGTTGTACCCTTTGATCAAACCCTCAGCCCAAATATGCAGTATGGTGAGAGGGCTTTAGTCAATATTCTTATTAGTCTGTTGCTTGAAACCAGGAGAACTGAACGTATGACTACTTTTATAAATGATCTGAAATCATTAAAATGCTGCTATGCTTGTTGTTTTTCACCTAAACTGTTGGAGCTGAGTTCGCACTAGTTTTCTACAGAGCTTTTTCTCACATAAATGAAGCAGTTAGCATGGGATGTCTGTACAAGACATTGCCAATTGTTTTATATCTCAATCAATGCGCTGTTTTTGTTTTGTTTTCATTTCTTTAAGTACTGTGAAATTATACAGAAATTGTTCTAATATTCAACAAATTATTAATATTTCTCAT